>NW_016162728.1:22776-27376 GCF_001687245.7 Rhagoletis zephyria
ATAACTTCTCCATTTATGCAGCTAGAAACATGAAATTTCACAATATTTTCACTAATTACCAACAGCAAGTTTACAGGTAAATTAACATAGATCGGGTCACTGTAACCTATTTATATTCTCCATAAAACTGATTGTTCAGATATGGGGTTTTACTGTTAAACTCATTTTTTGGACCGCTATAACAGATCAATTTCGTAAGCTATTCTATAAATAATAATACAAAGTCTACTGAGAAAATCGTCAAAATCTATGCTGTATAAGCTTTATCTCTTATACCTCTGATTATTCAGATACCAGTTATTACGATATATCTCCTCTATGTAGGAGTCTAAAGCCATTAAATTGTGTTACCGGTTTACATACCGGTCACACAGCAGTGAACTTAGATTGCTGCTATATAAGGTATATCATCCATACCTCTGATTGTTTAGATATGGTTTTTTTATAAATGTATCTCTATCTATGTATTCTGTAAATATATAATTTTTTTCAAATGCAGTAATCTATTAAAGTAAAATTTTCAGATGCTCATGAAAGGTATGAAGCCTTCGGCATAGCCGAAGACAGCGGTCCCCTTACTTGTTTTTGTTTAAATTATAAAGAACCCGCCTATTAACCTTTTTCGTTTCCGAACTCGTAGGTTTGCAATTTCGGCACGACGAAATGAAGAGCTGTGAATGTTCCAATAAATAATTGCGGCATTGTTGTAATTTTTTCGGAACAGATTCGCACCGTCAGAATCGCACATGTGTGTTGATGCCTTATATGGACCTTACATGGTCACATTGTTTGATCAAACTGTCTTCTGTGTAATTAGATGGTTTAACTTACACGCTTCAAAAAACCCATCAAATTTCAGCTTTTCGTTTTGGATGAAGTTGAAGAGAAGCTTAAGAAAGTTTTGTATTCATTTGTTAATACTAATACTAAATCGTATACTTTATCCTTGTTCAATTATGTGTTTTTGTTTAAATTATTGTTCACATATATGTCTGTGTAATTAGATGGTTTGACTTAAACACGTCAAAAAACCCATCAAATTTCAGTTTTTGTTGAAGTTGTATCACCACAAAAAAGATATATCTATATAAGTTTATCTCATTATATCTAACTGAACGTTCCATGGAAGATGTTTGAAATAGACATAAAACCACCCCTGTTTACCACGTAGCGGTAGTTTTTGGAAAGGTGAAAAAACTATATCGAATACTTGCGCCGGGTATTTAATGTTCGGCTCCGCCTGAACTTTGATTTTTTTAATTGTTGTTTGTTAATTTCGAATTGACTTTTGTTCGACTTTTTTGTATTTGATTACGAAAACGAAATCGAAATAGAGATGCCGTTTTAAAATCGATGTAATCGGAGATTCGATTTTTTGCTCCGATCCGAGAATCGTCATTCAATTATTCCTAAATTGATGCCGAATGCACCATGTGTCCAGTAACCTACCTTTCTATGCCTTAATGCTACAATAACGGCTATCTCTCGAGCAATTGTGTCAAGCGGAGGCAAATGTAAAATCGCATTCAGAGCTTTAGTAGGTGAAGAGCATAGAGCTCCGCTTGTGCAAAGCTTCGCACTCCTTTGTACACTTGGGAGTTGTTTAAAGTGAACTAAAATTTTCTGTGATAACGCTCCAATAAAAATGGAAATGTAATTTTAACACATATGGCATCTAGTTTTATTTCGTTGAATTTCCAATGTTTTACACCGTTTAGTGCAATTTGTGAAAAAAAATTTTTTGAGTTGAGTTTTTGGGATTTGTTTGCAGATAACAAAGCGAAGCTCAATTTTTCGCATTTCGAAGGCAAAATTGAAAAAAAAAGAAACTGAAATGTAGGCACTGCTGAATTTACAATTGTTGGTAGCTCTCATGGAAATTTGAATCGTCATATAAAAGCCAAACATCCTTTCGTGATTTTGCAGAAAGACGAGGGAATGAAGACGATTGAATTGTGTAGTTATTGCAGAGGATCATGGATATTTAGAAAAATGTTCTTTTTATTTTACAGACTAATTCAATCTTTTACTTGTATATGAATGTGTTATAAAATATACATTTTTGTTATTCTGTGACTCAGCTCCTACTACCGAAGCAGTTTAATTAGTTGAACTAGAATTCACTAAGATGAACGAACTAAGACTCAGACGAGCTAGCTCAACGAGCTAAATGAACTACAAGTGAACAAATCTTGAAAGTGAGCTAAAAAAATCCAACTCTAGTAAATAGTATAATGGAAAGCGCTAGATTGTTTTTGCTCTAAAATTATCTGGAGTACGTTTACTGGGGAAACGGATAGCTGCAAGGATTTGGTCGAAAGGCCGCAAGTGCATATACTTCCTATCATAAAATGAGACCTTGAGAAATAAAACTCAAAATGAGATCGCAGTATACACACATATTTACATATGTAAATGCAAAAGATATAAAAATAAATTAAAAAAACAATTGAAAAACGATTTATATATAAATATGTATGTCACAATATTATAATTTAAAATTTTTATAAAGCATCCTTAGATGTGGCTCATTACTGTTACATAAATGAGAAACGTTAAAAACCCCTGCAAACCAAAGTTCCCGAAATCTTAAGGAAATCGTTAGGAGTATCTCATTTCTGGAACGATTTTCTACGAATTTTCAAAGAAAATTATATCAAGTGGTTGACACGAACTCGTAAAGAAATTTCTGTACGAAAAATAAAGAAAATTCTGAAAGATATTCTTCACATAGCAGCAATATTTTCGTTGCTTCACAGATTTTCTTCCGAAATTTCGTAAAAGAATGGAAGTGTGCGTAATTTATTTCATTTTAGAAAATTCGGCAAAAAATCGAATTAAATCTTAACGAATTCTTTAAAATTTCTTTACAATGCAGAATACTCTGAAAAAATGGTTTGCAGGGACGTTGCTTTCACCATGATAAAAACATAGCAAGGTAGAACCGTTCTCTCAATTTGTCGGCCATGATTTTTTTTTGAAGCTTGCCAACATTTTAAAATCATATAAAAGTGAAAATAAAAAATTGAAATTGTTCGAAATTGTTGTTGCTTGAGATTGAAAATGAAAATGTGTGTGTGAGTTTGTGAGTAAATTTAAAATTAAATTGTTTGGAAACGTCAAGAATTTTAAAAGTGACTCTCAGCGGTTCTACCTTACTATATTTTTATCATGGCTTTCACTACGTTCTTAATCAATTTCTTAACTGCGAGTCACGTACCGTGGCAGAGTTGTGGCTGATTAATATTCCGCAACATGATAATTGGCACACCTATTTTCAATATGTGGGGCCATCCCTGAAAGATTAATGTGGTTCGAAAATTCCGTTTGATAATTAACTGCTTCATCTGCTTCCAAAACGGTCCTTATCGACTTATATGTTATCTCATCACTTTGAATGCTGGATTAAATAACATTATTGAGTTGATGGACATCCTCATTCTTCGCGTCAAGAATAGCTCTTTCGTATAATTAATTTGAACAATAGCAAAAATGGTTTCAATTAGTTCTCTTTTCGATGTTTCTTAGTTACAAAAATTGTCAGACAATAAAATTTGTTTTAAGCTCTCATCGACTGGCATTGCCTTGATTTGAACTGTTCGGCTTTTCAACCAATTTTTCTAGTAAAGTTATCCCAAATACATTTCGTTTGCTACCAATTATGTAATATTTCATTTAATTTTAATTTACTGTCTTTACTTTTAGATAAGTGTTAATCCTACTGAAAATATTTCCAAACCGAGATTTCTCAAATATAGTGCAGCGTTATGAAAAGGCTTACGTAGCCCTCTATACTTGTAAAAAAGGCCATAGGCAAGAGATGGGGCCTCAGTCCCCAGACCTGTCCATGAATATTTATATCAGACGTCAGACCAAATCCTCCTTTATGGAGTGATCGTGTGGTGGCCTGCGTTAGATAAAGAGACCAACCTCAGGCTTTTCATCAAGGTGCAAAGGTTCAGTATAATCTGCATAAGCGGAGCACTCACAACCACACCAAGCGATGCTCTGAACGCTATTTTGGATCTTCTGTCACTGTATTTGTATTTTGGGAAACAGATGGCAGCGCTCGTTGCTCTTCGCTTAAGGGAAGAATCCCAATGGCAACCAGTATCTCAGGGGCACTCTTGTATATTAAATAAATTTTGCTTCACTCCGAACAGCACAGACCTCTGTGCTTCGATATCGATTCCGGAAAGCAACTTTCGTACAGGAATCCCAAGCAGGGAGGAGTGGAAAGAGGATTTCAGCACCCCACGCGATAGCATGGACATCTATACAGATGGTTCGAAACTCGATGGTAATGTAGGAGGGGGCGTTTCTGCACGAAATCCTCCTATAAAAATCTCTTTTAGGTTACCGGCTACTGCAGCATATTCCACGCTGAAGTTTCAGCTACATATCATTGGAAGCTGCTGAGAAGCTTGGAACCGAAATGATGGGAAAGGGCATCTTCATTTTTAGTCATAGCCAGGCTGCAATCAAAGCTCTGAGCCCTTTAACGTTTCACTCAAAGATTGCGCTGGACTGCCGCCTACCTCTACAGGAGATGGCCAAGCAGAACAGAATTCACCTCACTTGGGTCCCTGGTCATAGGGAC
>NW_016162728.1:27401-41033 GCF_001687245.7 Rhagoletis zephyria
ATAGAGGGAAACTGCATGGCAGATGAACTTAAAAGCCAAGGCACGAACAGGCAGATTATTCTTGGTAAATAACGCATTGGTATGCCTTTTGCCACTTGCAAGCTGCTACTTAGTGAATTTGTTTACAAACAAAAAAAGTAAGACTTGTAGAATTTTCAGGCAGACTTGGCCTAAATGGTAGTGGAATCGGTCACGAAGGGTATACTCTACTCGGCGCGCCTTTCTGTAGATGTTGCAGAAGAAGAAAGTGTAGAAGCAGGCTGCGTCATCTGAATTCACCGTTCCTGGCCGACCTTAGGGAGGTTTCGAATACCGATGCGAGGTGTCTGATGAGATTCATCAGCGACACGAACTGGTTCAATAGGGAAGCTAATTGTGAGTTACCGGTTCACTTATGGGAATCAACTCAATAACTCAACTCTGAGTTGAGTTACCCACCTCTACCGCTAAGGCGGCAGCCACCTCTACCTACCTTCCTACCTACCTACCTTCCTTTCTTGAACCTCTTTGAGTTGATACCCATATTGTAATAACATTAAGTTTATCAATTTAATTGAGGTTCATTTTCAAATAGGTTGCAACCCTCCCCAAAAATATATTTGACTATAAATAAGCCTTTTTAAAACTCTTAAGTATAATACCCAGGTTGCAATATTTCATTTATTCTATGAATTTAACTGAGTAAAGATCTTCAAAAAGGTGGCAGCCCGCCGATAGCACATCAACATATTTACCAGTTTTGACTACTTTACTTTATTATTAAAGTTCAGCTCCTATCCAACAAAAAGCATATAAGTTCAAATTTCAAATTTCGTACGAAAATTTAAAAAATTGCACAAACAATTCCACGTATTTTAATTAGATATTCTAAATTGAAATCTAGTATAATAAAGTGACAGGTTGAAGTTGCTAAAAAATCGTATTGATTTTTGATCACTTCTTCTTGGGACGGTGTTATGCACTTTTTCCATAAAAAAATTTACATTGTATGGAAGAGACCATCAGCAAAAAAAATATTAAAAATTTACACGATTTTTTTGCATCTTCAAATTTGCACTTGCAGTAATGAACATTAAACAAACAAAAGATAAATAGTCAGAACTGTTCAAAATATTGAGGTGCTATCGTTTTGTCGCGGGCTGTATGCAGGAAGAATTGTACATGCATATACATACGTGTGTGTATTTCAAATCGTTCAGCGTCGATGATTTACCCAGACTCAGCTGATAAGCTGTAGATAAAACAATAAAAGTTTTTAAAGTAGAAAAGAATAACTGATAATCAATTCCCGCGCCTTAACATACAGGAAAATAACTTTAAATAATACTAGCATTATAATTTGTCCTCACACCCATCAACAAAATGAAAAATTACAATTTATGTAATTGTTTATTGCAATCCAGCTTTGTACTTCACACTAGCCGCGGTGGTGCAAAATTATATGCAATATTTCCACAATTAATTGGAGAAGTCTAAGTTGTCAAGATCTTCATTAGAAATTGTTAAAGTACTTGTATTTCATATTTGTTGGCGTGCTTGGGATTTCCTTATTATTACCTATTCAAAGATTCAACGCGGCAACGAAATGACTGCGCAATTTGCAGAAAGAAAAAAGCATATATCAGAAAATAGAAGAAAACGATATATTCTACCAAAGGTAATTTCCGGATATGATCGTGCCCGCATGCGCACCGCATTGTGAGATATCTGATTTCAGTGATTGCCGGTAAGTAAGTACTTAGACCACTCACATCATCAAAAAATTCATCAACGGTACAGCGCACAACGGATCAGCAAAAGAAGTCAAGCCTCTTTAATCGAGTGAATGGACTACGGCTGATCGTCGAAAGATACATACATGCATATGTACATATGTATGTATTACGGCATAAACTACCATGAATAAGCGTGTAAGCCGTCACATAAAGCTATTTAGCCATGATCTTGACCAAAAGCAAAGCAAAAACAACGGCAACAGCAATCGGAAGCAAATTAAACGGACAAGCAGACAAAGTAGTAAGAAAATAAACAAAAAATATATATACATATTAGACTCCTGCGCAATTCCATTTAAACGGCCCAACAAGACATCCGATCGCCGCGCAAATACTTTCCATCCCCTACTTTCATCGTTCGGGTCAATTGTGAGTAAGCATAAACCAGTTTCAGCAAGCGTACGTAAACTACCGATCAATAGCAACACGCGTAGAGTATTTACTTTGCCTTCCGCAACTACTGCGAGTAAAAGGTATTTGACAGTAGAGTACTCTACTGGTAGTACTTGAGTATTTTCGAAGAAAACATACATTTGTGGCAAGAATGATAGAAGAATTTTCTGGATCGCGCATTTGTGGTATCTGAAAAAAACTAAGGACAGGAATGTAGTGGAGTGATGAAGAGAGCGACGAGCAAAACGTACTTTCAACTAAAATGCTGATATACATACCTAAGTACATATGTATGTATGTGCATAGATACGTATGTGCATAGATATGTATGTGCATAGATACGTATGTGCATAGATACGTATGTGCATAGATACGTATGTGCATAGATACGTATGTGCATAGATACGTATGTGCATAGATACATATATATGTAAGTGTCCGCATATATTTTTTCTCGTCACTTGTTCTGTCGCTTCACAGCAAAACCTAGTTGTGAGGAAAACCCTGACGATATGCGTAGAATTGAAACCATGGGTTCATATTAAATATATTTATGTATGCATGGACATATGTACATACGTTCAAATGTAGTTTCGATTTAAAAAAAATCAGATGAAGTTTATCTTTCGCCATTCATACACCTCTAATTTCAGTATTTATTAAAAAAACTCAATAAAATTCAAAAACTCTATCTTGCATTTGGGTTTACTCAATACCAATTTGAGCTGTCGCAGTGTTATCAAAAAAAAAAAGTTATCAATAGGTAGGTTCAGAAGGCGCAGCAGTTGAACGCAACCGTTGCTAAACAAAAATCAGTGATCGTTATGCGTCTTTTGAACGACTTCATACATTAGCTGTCAAATTCAACTCTCAAAGGTACACACCAACATGTTGTCTCAAATGATCAGAAAAATATTACGATCATCTAACACGCAACTATTCAGTTGATCAGAAGTACGCAACAACGCGTTCAGAACGTGCAATCGCACCAGTTACTGAGCTGTTTCGCCTTCTGAACGTGCCAAATGAAAATTCGTTATATGGCTGCGTATGTATGTACATATTCCGAAATTTTTTTTATTTGTAAAGGCTCTCAAGAAAAACTAAAAATTCATATAAAATTACGCACAATAAATGGAAAATAAATTTTCTTCTATAAAAAATTTCTTAAATCAATATGCAGCTCTTAAGAAAAAAATGCTCGTACATCTCGTCGCTACCATGTCCAACTATCGAATGTGAAAATCGGCACTTTTCAAAATTTTGATTTGCCACTAATAATTTTATTTCGTATTTAAGTTATTGTTTTTGACAACTTATTTGTTGGTTAATGACTGCAAATAGTTTTATAGAAAATTAGAGACGAGAAATAATACTTTCATAAAAATTTAAGTACATACATAGATTTAAAAAGCTGCTTGAATACAAAAGTTTTATGAAAATGTCACATTAAAGAACTGTCTAAATCTACGTGATTTTTTATAAATATGGCCGTAAACATTTCCTTACATCGTCGATTTCCATATTCTATTTTACTCTTTCAATTTCACTGACCAGCGCTGCAAACGATACCAACTAGTAGGCTAACAACCAGAATTGAAATTTAATACGCAAGTACTTACCGTACTACAAGTATACAGAGAGTAGATTTGCTACTCCCTTTTGGCAGCAGCAAATATCTCTCGTACGCGATGAGGGAAAGTAGAGTACGTACTTTGGCGGAGTAATAGCAAGTACGTCAAGTATTTACTCTCTCAACGCCAAGTAGTGTATGTATGCGGAAAAAAAGTAACAATGTGTTGGGAGTAGAGTACAATGCAAGGAGTACTTATTGAATGAAATGCGGCAAATACAATTGCGCTGGACTCTAATACATATATATGTACGTAAATATTACTCATTTGTTGTCTGCAAGATTTTTGTTTCTGTTTTACCCAAAAATTTATTAACATACTAGTGCAAAAAATTGAATGTTTTTGTTTTTATTTTCGCTTTATTTTCGCCTTTGGTCCATTGGCGTTAATTCATGGGTTTCTTTTGTGTCGGAACGGTTATTAATTGATACAAGTTCAAATTAACATTGGCACAAGAAGAACTAGACATCGCGCCTTTGCTGCAAGAATGTCATAATCGAAAAAATCGTTAACTCGAGAAAAACCGCTTTAAAGTTTGAAGTTTACATAGGCTCTCATGGCAAAAAATTAGAACATATTTTCTTCTAATGAGCTTTAGTTAATCGATACAGCTATGCAATTTTTACACAACTCGGCAGAAGAGGTGATTGGTCGTATCTGCATACTGAACTCAAAAAATAATAAAAATAATAATTTGAATTATGACACTATTACAGCAAAAGTATGATATGTGCACACATGCATATATTTGTGTGTGTACATTAAATTGATTGATACGACACGTATGTAGTTTTAGTGCGTTTCATAAAAAAAAATTGAAATCACCTGAAACATCGCAATTAGCACATTCATTTTAATAGACATTTGGTTTTATAACAGCTAAGTAAATTGGTTGTTCTAGTATTTATACATATACATATATACGTACATATATGTTTACACGGGTGTACATATGTTCAAGTATGTATGTATGTATATATTTTAATGGAACTTTGAATTAGCTAACACTTTGCTATTGCAGGAAGTAACTTTAATTATGAAGCATATTTTTGGGCTCTCTATGTAACAGTTCTACGTAAAACAGCTCACACAGAGCGGTAGGCATGTTATGCACATATGAGCAAATCTCACGAGTTATTTTTTTAGTGTTACTCAAAAAAAAAACGCCAAAACATTCTTTTAACATTTATTTCAATCAACGGAGTTCCAGAAACAAGTAATAACACAATAAAAAATAAATCAAGTTTTTGAACAATTTTAGCCCTGAAAGGTTTATTTCGGCGAAAAAGTCCCGAAATTTCTAATTTTTTCATTGTCACTCGAAAAAAAATCATATTTTCTTTTTAATAAATTTAGTATGTTTTCAATTAGAATGTTCATATTAGAGGCAATTGATGTTGGGATCAAACACAAAATATCTTCGATTTTCTAGCGTCTTGCGGTTTGCAGTTTTACCTACTAAAATTTAATGGGCTATAAATCTGATTGAAAAAGTTTGAAATTTTTGGGGGATTTTGATAAATTTTGTTGAATTTTTATAATTTTTGTACAAATTTTGAAATGTGGATTTATATGTTGTGTGTTATATATTGCGCTAAACTTTTATACAAAAATATTAAACATCGAATAAACAAACTAATATAGCCAAAACTGGTCAAAGTAAAAAGTTTCTATTATTTCTTCTGTATGTGTGTTTGTTAGTGAAATGCTCCTAAATGCCCGGACCCATTTTAACGAAGTTTTTTGTTTGCTTTTGAGTGGCTCTCTGGGTAGTGTAGTTTCACAATTTCATCCGCCAGTTGGTACTGGAGTCAAGTTATTACTAAAAATCTTATTCATAAATTTGGCTAATATTCAAAATATGTATTGGTAACGGTGAAGGCAATACTTTTTCCGAAAAGGGCTGCCAGGAGGCGCTAGAATCATTACGAATAATCGCCAAGTTAGAAAAGGTGCCGTGAATGTCAAATCGACCTATTGCACCATTGAGTATGTGTATCGAACTCTTGTGCGTTGCGATTGGCTCAATGAATGTGATTTTCCAGTATTATTATGCGTTAAAGCTTCATTCGGAGACACCAGAGATGAGTTATGCAGGGGTAAATCTCACATCACCACCGATAAATCAACCGCCAGAACCGTTGCTCACCTTTTACCACAATATTTAATTTTAAATAATTGAATTTAATTTTTAAAAAGGTGGCAAACCCTGTAAAAGACATAAATATTATTCAAAACTTCCAAACTAAAGGTTTCTAACAATATTCCCTTAGACAAACATATTTTAATTCTTCAGATAGCTTGCGTATAATTAATTTAAATTTGACTTTTCAAACAGGTGGCAACCCGTTTCAAAATATATTGGAACTGCAGCTTTTTTAAGCTTCTTGATATTATTTGCTTGATAAAGTTATCGGTTCAAATGAATACTACTAATATAACTTTCAAATAAATAACTCCCATAATTAAAGTTGAATTTTATTTTTAAAAGATGGTAGCCCTCATCCATGAGTAGATAATGAGTTTTTATATCTCCATACCAAGTTCCAGTAATCTATCAAAAACATTTCCTGAGAAATGCAGTATATTAAAAATTTCGTTTGCATGGGAGGTGCCACGCCCCCTTGTATAATCGAGATTAAATGTATCCTTTATTTTAAGTTGGGCTAAATGACAGCAGTGTACAAAATTTCATGATGATCGGTTGAGTAGTTAAAGCGTGAAAGTGTAGCAAGCAAACAAACTCACTTTCGGATTTATAATATTAGTAAAAAAGGATACGTAAGGAAAAAATCTTAAATGCCAATATTTAATTACTTTCGAATAATATGGATTTTAAGTTAAGGAGGCGTGCGAGTAAACACGATAGAGTACTGCGTATGGTGCTAAAAACCCACAAAAAAAAAAAAAAAATTTAATTTGCATGCCAACGAATTGTGGCACTCAGCTACAGTCGGACATATAAAATTGCTTTCAAATGTTGAATTGCCATCAACACCATAAAATGAAATTTGTACGGATAAACATGTACATATGTATGTGTTGTCACCGCTCTGCATGCCGAGGATGCGTACCCTGCAAAAATTTTAGGACCAGGTGGTCTACTGAGACGTAGTTTCAAAGTGTATGTAAAAGAACCAGGTTGCATACTAGTAACTTGTTATGCTGACCTGGAGCACTTCAAACGTAAAAAAACTGATATATGTGTGGAACACCACCTTTTCGTGGCCGATCGGCAATATAATTCGGTTGCCGAATGTGCCATGATCCAAAAGGAGTAGTCATGAACCAACTAACAAGATCACCCAGCACGGCAACCGTGTATTTGTAATTGCATTTGAGAAAAAAGATAATGATTGATGACGTCATTTTTTAATCGGTTCTTTCATTCACACATAGGTTTCATTCCGTTTTATTCACATGGCGGCGAAAAAATGACGTCACTGCAAAAAAATAACTTTTTTCTCGCACGCCGTGCTGGGTGATCTTTATTCGTTCGTTCATGGGAGTAGTTGTCTCGGTGGTCCCATGTTATGCAGTGGTGGACCCGAGGTGGTCAGGTCCAATGACATCGCAATCTTATTGTAACCATATTTTCTCTACATGTTTGGACCATTTTGGTTACTAGTGTTGGTTACAATGTAGCGTGGTCCTGTATTAGTATTTAGCCTAGCTTTCAATCAAAATTCTGCAATTAAAATCTGGACACTTAAGCGAAACCCGTGAAATTTTNGTTATTGTAACCATATTTTCTCTACATGTTTGGACCTTTTTGGTTACTAGTGTTGGTTACAATGTAGCGTGGTCCTGTATTAGTATTTAGCCTAGCTTTCAATAAAAATTCTGCAATTAAAATCTGGACACTTAAGCGAAACCCGTGAAATTTTAAGGTTGCACCGGGATACCGGGACACCGGGACAAATAGTCTAAAACCGAAACATGTCCGGGAAAACCGAAACGTCTGGCCGCCCTATACAACACGTCCACTGAGTAAATATGCTGCTCTCATCTGTTTACGTACTAAAAGTTGTCACCTGCCTTCTTTGCTTGTAAAATGTAGTCCTAAAACAATTTTACTTTTCACATTCATGCTTCGCCAACACTTGCTATCGCATAAAATATTTTACATAGTACATAGTAAAGGTTTACATATATTAGTAACGATGTAACAGTAAACATTTAGATATTTGGCTATGTCTTTATGAAGAAATTACCAAGGTTCAAATTACCAAATTACCAGACTTCAGTGAACACTTATACAGAGTATGTCGGAGTAATCCCTCTAAAGTTTCTTATATTTCTGCCGTAACACCATTCGGACGCAAGGAGCAGCTGTTACTGTAACCATAAGAATCATTTTGTACCCCTTTTCATTTGCCGAAAAGCTTCCCCCAAAATTTTGCACCTTAGACGTTTTAATTACATACATACATACATGAGTAATTTCCAAAGAAAGCGCTATTTTTTTGTTCCCACTTTATACATTTTTGTATGATGGTAGAAATGAAAAATCAAAAACATATTATATCATCCAACTAATAAGTCACAAACAAAGCTGTTTTTTAACCAACTTCCAGAAAAGGAGGAGGTTATCAGTTCGTCGGAATATTTTTTTTTTTTTATGTATTTTACCACATAGCTTTGGACCACGTCAACCGATTTCAATAATTATTCTTGCATCGGAAAGGTAGTGTCTCAGAGGTGGTACCATACTAATCTGGTTTAGATCCGATCATTGGAACAAGAAATATATAAATATTATTTTTGTTTTAAGTCGGCTTTTTTTTGCTAAATAATTACTTGTTGCCTGATAATTTTATAAACATAAGCTTTCTGTTATAATATCGAGCCCTAACTGCCAAATAACATAAGAGACATTTTTTCAAAATTTTCTTTTTGATTCAGAAATATTCCTAGAGCATCTAGAGGCATTTCTGCATCTAAAAGAAAATTTTGAAAAACATGTTCCGTGCATTATTGTCCCTCCGAATTTTCCAGAATGTCACTTTTTTTCAATTTTGCCGTGATATTAACGGTAGTTGTTTTTTCAAGTGATTTCAAGTTAATTTATCATTGCACCATATCATGTAACCCAGTTTTTATGAAAAAAAAAAAAAATTTTAAATATTTCCAGAATTTCAATTTTAGGTGAAAAATGATTTTGTATCCAGCAGTATTCAAATGGCATATATGGGAAGTTGTTGCCGAAGAAAGATTAAACAAAAAGCCTGCCTCACAATATCATGAAGAAGGTGGAAAAAACTTCAATATTAGCTTATGTGATAAATGGGTTTTAAAGTGATATGCAAATGTTTAAAAAGCATGCATTTAATGTTAAAAATNTGTATCCAGCAGTATTCAAATGGCATATATGGGAAGTTGTTGCCGAAGAAAGATTAAACAAAAAGCCTGCCTCACAATATCATGAAGAAGGTGGAAAAAACTTCAATATTAGCTTATGTGATAAATGGGTTTTAAAGTGATATGCAAATGTTTAAAAAGCATGCATTTAATGTTAAAAATCAGTACAATACTTGTCGGTTAGTATACTCTTTTCTAACAGTTTCAAAATTTTTTTATTCCTCTAGCTTACTTTAAATAAAGTGACATTCTTGAAAATATTTTGCAAAAATAAGAAAATTAATTTTCGAATAGCCTAAAAGCAGCTTCGTATTCTGCACAAATTTTCACGTCAGTAAATGATTTCAGAGGATAAATTTATCTATCTTAAAAATATATAAACAAAAAAATCCCTGCCGTGTACACTCTGTTTGTTAATGCCCCACATACATTTGTACATAAATATCAACGTATATATATATATATGTATGTATACCAGCATTCAAGATCGAGCTGGTGGTTTTCTAATAATAAGTATAAGCGTTAAGGGAAGTGTAAAAAAAAGTGTGTCAAGAAATTTAAACGCGGCCATCATAAAGGTAAATAGTTATTTATTAGAATTTTCAATAAGACAAGTAGCAGCTCAATAATAACGGTTCAAGAATATCTAGATGCATGTATGCATGTACATACATACATAGGTTTTATAAATATTGACTTCTTTGACCACAAAAGCGGTCGCCCTCAACATACTAAGATATTATAAATATATAAATAATTTCGCATTAACTCTTCGTAGTTAAGTTTTCTAAATTCTAATNATAGCCTAAAAGCAGCTTCGTATTCTGCACAAATTTTCACGTCAGTAAATGATTTCAGAGGATAAATTTATCTATCTTAAAAATATATAAACAAAAAAATCCCTGCCGTGTACACTCTGTTTGTTAATGACCCACATACTTATGTACATAAATATCAACGTCTATATATATATGTATGTATACCAGCATTCAAGATCGAGCTGGTGGTTTTCTAATAATAAGTATAAGCGTTAAGGGAAGTGTAAAAAAAAGTGTGTCAAGAAATTTAAACGCGGCCATCATAAAGGTAAATAGTTATTTATTAGAATTTTCAATAAGACAAGTAGCAGCTCAATAATAACGGTTCAAGAATATCTAGATGCATGTATGCATGTACATACATACATAGGTTTTATAAATATTGACTTCTTTGACCACAAAAGCGGTCGCCCTCAACATACTAAGATATTATAAATATATAAATAATTTCGCATTAACTCTTCGTAGTTAAGTTTTCTAAATTCTAATTTTTAAATAAGTTTAGAAAAAAACCCCCTAACATTGTTTGTTGTGGGGCCACTTATATTCAACTAAATAATATTTCTTTGCACTTCTCTTGTCTCGTCGTCTTATGTCTTCATTCTATTATTTGTTGGTATCGCGATTTGTCTACTTGCAAAATTTGAATAAGTCGCATTAAAAAATGCTTCCGTCTAAAATTAACAGAATATGCGGATTAGCATATCGAGGATGTTATGCAACTGAGTTACCAAGCTAATCGTATTACTCTATACTGCCTTGAAAACAAGAAAGACAATATGGTGCAATCTTTTTGCGAATATTTTTGTTGTTTTTTTTGCTTAGTAATTTGCAGTTTTTTTTTAATTCATAAAAGTAAGAAAACCGGATATGGTTTTGGTTAATATATAAACTTATATTTATTTATTTTTGATTATACTAAATATTTATGCATGTATATAAATATGTACGTATTTATAATCATGCAAAAATGTATGGTATATGCGATACCAAAAATCTAAATGAAGAAGATTAAAGATTTGAAAATGTGTACGCTGCACTTGGCTGCGTGGCTATGGATAATCACTTGATTATGATGACACATACGAATTTGAAGACAAATTTGGAGGACAAGAAATTTTTAGTTAAACTTTGCCTTCTACAATCAAAGTTTTCAAGTCTGTTTCAAACGCTTTTTAAGGATCGGTGTTGAGGCACCGGGCGCCTAAATGCATGCTATGTGCACTGCTGCATGTGCAAAAATTTCATTTATGCAATTTATGAAATTTTAACACATGCACTTCTCAACTGCCATTTAACGAAACTTTCGTAAGTTTTATTTTGATGGCACTTCAAAGTATGCTCGGCCTAGTCTGAAGCCCAAAATACAATAGCGCAGTGCCAGTGCAGTGATGCCAGACATTCTCTGTTAAAAATCCCACGAAAATGGGGAAAAAATCCCTCAATTACCCACATCTTGAAAATTTATCCCCCAAAATTCCCAACGAATTTAAACATATACACGTTTCAGTAGTAAAGAAGTAAAATTCATATAAAATAATAATAATAGTTTGGCGCTTACACATATGTGCTTTTCCTCCAATTTGTGGCGGTCCCCTTAATGTGGTCACACAAAGGGGAGGGACCTACAGTTTTCCGCCGACTCCGAATGGCGAGTGTATCTTTATGAGAAGCTGTTTTTCATGGCAGGAAAACACTCGGAGGTTTGCCATTGCCTGCCGAGAGCCGACCGCTGTTAAGAAAAAACCCCTTTTCCTGCATTTTTTTCACTCATTCAATTTTTCACTTTCATTTTTTTGCCCACTCACTGCTATTTAACATTTCATCAGATAATTTGTTCCGCTTTTTACATGAAATACCAGTTACAACTGAAAAGATTCTTTCTTACTCAGCGCTTGAATTGGTTAACGTAAGAAAATTTTCGAAATTGTCCTTATACTTTTTAACAATTATATACCATTTCACTCCACATCACATCTTCAGAACGATTAATTACGTAAGAATGTCGAATATTCTTGAATTTTGATCAATTATGCAACAATAACTGCGTCAAAAGAAAATCCCTTATTTATATGAAATGTCCCTTTTTTCCCTTTTAATAATTTTTGATGCAAAATATCCCTCAAATAGGGAAATTTCCCACAATCTGGCACCACTGTGCACGTGGCAGTAACAGTTTTTAAAATCAACTTTTAGTGCTAATATTGGCAGTCACTGCCGCAGCAAACACAATAAGGCATTGTCAGTGACTGCTTTTTTTTTGATATTCCCTTTTGTTTGTTTACATTTTTGTTGTTGCCTTTTAGGCTTCAGTGACATCAACAGAAGTTGGCTGTGTTTCAGTTATGTCAAATTCAATATGCGAAGTTTGCTGCGATAAAGGCAATGGCAGTGAATTTAGAATTTGGACTAAACTGAACAGTACTGCTTGCGGCCACTGTTGTATTGTGAGTCGCTTCATTTAACACCACATTTTCTAAAACAGCTGATTTTGAAAAACTGCCGCTGCCGCTGCCACTGTGTTATCACGATCCAGAAAATAAAGGTCGCGCCATTCGCGGACCGCTAACCCTCTCTTCGTCGATTTGACAGCATCCACCCAATCGCTGACGTCATAAAATACTTTTGTTTACATTCACTGTTACCAACTTGATGCCATTCGCACCAAATTTAGTGGGTATTCAAAACGCTAAAATTTTTGAGTGCTTGGTGCGTTTTTGGTGCTTTTGTTTTTAGTTTGAAGACACCAAATTAGAAAATCTTAAAAAACTGGAAGCAAAATTTATAGCAATTGTAAGTGTGGTAAGCCACTTTACAAAAATTTTAACAAAATCATGGCACAGTGACATAAGCGATTACAAAATATG
Organism: Rhagoletis zephyria; assembly: GCF_001687245.7. Classification (NCBI taxonomy): domain Eukaryota; kingdom Metazoa; phylum Arthropoda; class Insecta; order Diptera; family Tephritidae; genus Rhagoletis; species Rhagoletis zephyria. Next base: position 40,250 of record NW_016162728.1, read on the forward strand.
TGGCAGCACCTTCAATCATGCCAGAAGAAATCGACCGTCGTGCAAGAAACATTAATTTTTATTAATTTGAATCGGCATCCTTACAATAAAATTATGTATGTATATAAAGTCCATAAAATACACCAATAAAAATTTGGTGCTTTTTCAAATTCAAAACTTGGCAATACTGCCTTTTGTTCGATGCTTCCTCTTTTTCTTTTCGAGTTCGTCTTGCTCTCTCATTCTGGTATTTATTGACGTCATGGCCAGTTGCTCTTAGCTTGATTGGCGCAATCTTGTATTCTATCGTTCTTGCTGTGTTATTGTATTTTGGGCTTGATGCATCCTCAGGGCAATGCCTCCGTATTCTTTTGCGGACTCTGCGAGACTTACAATCATGCAGAGGTGGTAAATAAACGGAACCATTGGCCACCAGTGTTGCCGTTTTAGCCCTTTGCTGGTTGGATTTAACTACCACATAGTTTTTAGGCCACATAAATTTAAAATTGCCCTTGGTCCTTTTTTTTAGCCCTTTGGAGAATTGATCATACTTGGCATGAAAAAGTTGTATATGCTTAATTTAATCTAATTTTATTCATTTATGTAACTAAGAAAGACTGATATATATATATACATATATCGTCGTTTAAAGTACAAAACCGCGTATCAACAAAATGCAAAACCGTGTATGTTAGGTTGCATAAGTTATTTTCTAGAGAGTAAAAACCCTCATATATCAAAATGGTTCTCTTTTTTTAAAGAAATCGCATTTCTGGCTGGTATATTTCAGGACGAATGGATAAGG
>NW_016162729.1:0-8298 GCF_001687245.7 Rhagoletis zephyria
GCGCAGAGCCCTACAGATGCAGAGAATCGCAGGTCTTTGCACCTTTTGGAGGTTTCATTGGTAGATTTCCTGTTGAGACTTGGCCATCATACCAAGAACCCATATAATAGAATCGGCCTAACAACCACCGTGTAGAGCCGGTACATGATGCTAGAGGATAGCCCCCAGTTAAACGCAAACGCCCCCTTACAGCCTTAGAGGGCTACCGCCACTTTTTTAACACGCTCGCCCCCAGTTCAGCTATTTGTCCAGGACCACGGCTAGATATTTTGCGGACTCCCCTAGCTTCCAGAATATTATTGCCTATGGCAGAGAGCTGAAGTGAGGATTTTGTACTTCCTGGTAAAGAGCTCCAGGTCAGTTTTGTCTGGGTTAACACCCAGACCTTTCTCCTTGTTCCATATTTCGATTAACCTCAGTCTGTCCTGCATAATGTCACACAGAGTTTGTGGAAATTTTCCACTCACAACCACCGCAAGGAGCATACGCAATGATAGACTAATAGGTCCAAAATCTTTGACGCTGGTATGGGATGCTCTTCCCGCTTTAGGAATGAGGACAACCCTTGACCTTTTCTAGGTCTCCGGAATGTAGTTAAGAGTGCGAACTCCCTTAGAAATAGCATACAGGCATTTTGTGCTTAGCTTCAGAGATTGCTGCAGCTGAATCGGTGTAACATCACACACCCACATTAGTTTTTCTTTGGTGATAAGGTCTAGCGTAACCGGTTAACCTCTATCTCTTATTGGCCCGTTCAGTGGCTGCCCGGTGGCGCCTGGAAAGTGCGTGCTAAGAAGATGGTCCAGAGATTTCTCACCTGTTTCCGTCCACGCTCCGTTGGATCTTAGCAAGCATCTCGGGGCGATACGAAGTGAACTAGAGAGAACCTTTCTGAGCCTAGAACCTTCTGATATGGATTCCAAGCCACTGCAAAGTTCCTCCGTGAGGATCTCTTGCTCCTCCTTAATAGTTTCTTGTAGTCTTTGAAGTTTAAATTATAGATTTCCCATTGCATATCGCCTCCCTAGGATTTTCCAAGATAGAAGGCCCTAGGATAAATTTTTCGGGCTTCGCGAATCTCTGAACTCCACCAAGGGGGTTTCCTTTTGACTCTCGGCTTTACCTGGGGCAGACCTGATCAAGGGCGATTTGCCAGCCTATCTAGGTCCCTAGAGTTCCCTGGAATTGCTAGTGTGGTTCTTGAGAGCCGCTTATCAAGCTCTTTTCTGTACTTATGCCGGTCGGCTGTCTTTAGATTTCTTTTGGGAGGTACCTTGGACGGTTGCGCGTATTTCAGGCTCGTCAACTTTACAGCCTACCCATGGAGGCTTGCCGGTTGCCCCAAATTTGCCCAATGCTCTTATGCCTGATAGGAATCAAGTCCCAGAGTGGAGAACAGTTGGGAGAAGCAACCGGAAAAATTCTAGACAGCCTCTAGTAATTGGGGCGAACAACAATGGTGAATTAAGCGTTGTATCGAGTATGAAGTGGCTGCATGTCTCGTCATTTTTGCCTAATATGTCTGAAGATGATATTTTAAGTTATGTGTCGAAACATGCTGATATTAGCAAGGCATATCTGGCATGTTTCATGCTCGTCAAAAAGGATGCCAATGTGGCCGATCTTAAAAAAATAAATTTCAAACAGGGAGTATCAGACTCATATTATAATAGGGTAGTCAATGCAAATATCTGACCAGTTAACGTAAAAGTTCGACCTCTCCGTTTTTTTCCAAAAGAAGGCGTAATCCAACAAGATCCATAACAGCATCTGCAAATATCGAAGCCTACCCTAAACCTCTCATCATCTATTACCAAAATGTTTCTGAGCTTAGAACTAAGTCTAAAAACTTGTACGAATTAAGTTCATATTTGGACTATGACGTATTTGTTCTGGTTGAAACCTGGCTAAATGCTGATTTTTATGACAGCGAATTTCTTGATCCCAACATTTACAACGTCCAACGAAAGGATCGGGATGCCATCAAAACCGGACTTGCTCGTGGTGGTGGTATTTTAATTGCTGGTCAGCGGAAACATCGTTCGTCGCTTCTTTCACTGCAAAATGTGGATTCACTACTAGATCAACTATGTGTATCCGTGAATGGTTCTTCAACACTTATTATTAGTGCAACCTATATTCCGCCCAAGTAGTATAGATACTTTGTATAAAGCGCATATAGATAACCTTGTGGACTTAGTATATAAGCGACCAAACTGCAATTTTTGTATTTTAGGTGATTTTAACCTAGGTAATGTGGACTGGGCACCTGTGGATGACAGCATAGCTGTGTATCCTAATAATATTAACAGTTTCTCTGAAACATATGTTGTAGACATTCTATTAAGCTTGAATCTCTTCCAGATTAACAAGTTTATTAACAAACTTGCTAGGTTCCTAGACCTAATAGTTATAATCGATAACATGCACTTTTCTCTATATGAATGTCTCGACCCTCTGTCGTGCCCAGGCCTACATCATGTTCCTCTTGTTCTGCAATTGGAGTTTTATGAGTTCAGAAGCATTAAACTTGATACTCCATCTAAAAATTACAGTTTCAGGAACTGTAACTTTGATGCTATATATGATATGATTGATATTCTCGACTGGGACTCTATATTTGCTGAGGTTGATGTTTCCGACTGCTTTGATATTTTTAAATGCAAAGTGAATGAAATTTGTAGGAGTATTATACCGTTGAAGAAAAGAAATTGCTACAAAATCCCCTGGTATACAAAGGATTTAAAGAAGCTCAAGAATTTAAGGGATAGCTTCTTCAAAAAATACAAATTGTCTAATTCGTCTTCCCACAAGGAAAAGTACTTATACTATTCCAATAAGTTTAAATTACGGAGTAAGACTCTCCAGAAAACCTATGAGGCTAAATTTGAATCCGACATCAAGTTCCGACACAAGTTTTTTATAATGAAACCCATGCTCATTCGTCTTTTGAAGCCGCTAACCTTNACCTATATTCCGCCCAAGTAGTATAGATACTTTGTATAAAGCGCATATAGATAACCTTGTGGACTTAGTATATAAGCGACCAAACTGCAATTTTTGTATTTTAGGTGATTTTAACCTAGGTAATGTGGACTGGGCACCTGTGGATGACAGCATAGCTGTGTATCCTAATAATATTAACAGTTTCTCTGAAACATATGTTGTAGACATTCTATTAAGCTTGAATCTCTTCCAGATTAACAAGTTTATTAACAAACTTGCTAGGTTCCTAGACCTAATAGTTATAATCGATAACATGCACTTTTCTCTATATGAATGTCTCGACCCTCTGTCGTGCCCAGGCCTACATCATGTTCCTCTTGTTCTGCAATTGGAGTTTTATGAGTTCAGAAGCATTAAACTTGATACTCCATCTAAAAATTACAGTTTCAGGAACTGTAACTTTGATGCTATAAATGATATGATTGATATTCTCGACTGGGACTCTATATTTGCTGAGGTTGATGTTTCCGACTGCTTTGATATTTTTAAATGCAAAGTGAATGAAATTTGTAGGAGTATTATACCGTTGAAGAAAAGAAATTGCTACAAAATCCCCTGGTATACAAAGGATTTAAAGAAGCTCAAGAATTTAAGGGATAGCTTCTTCAAAAAATACAAATTGTCTAATTCGTCTTCCCACAAGGAAAAGTACTTATACTATTCCAATAAGTTTAAATTACGGAGTAAGACTCTCCAGAAAACCTATGAGGCTAAATTTGAATCCGACATCAAGTTCCGACACAAGTTTTTTATAATGAAACCCATGCTCATTCGTCTTTTGAAGCCGCTAACCTTTTTGCGGACTTCTTCAGTTCAAACTTTCAGCCTGATTCGAACTTATGTGATGACGGTGCTTCTAGCCTTGATTGCCCTATCAATTTTGGAGAGCTCTCCTTAACCATTGAGGACGTCATTAGAGGCATTTGCTCTTACTTGTTTAAGAATGTCTCAGCAATTGCTTACCCAATTGTATTAATATTTAATAAGTCTCTTAATGACGGTGATTTCATTGAGGCCTGGAAAGTAACCTCTATCACTCCTACTTTTAAAAGCGGGAATAAGAATAATATCGCCAACTACAGGCCTATTTATAAACTTTCTACCATGTGTAATGAAGTCATTCCAATTAACCTGCTGGTAGATGAGTTGTGCATGCTAGCTTCAGCCTGGTTCATAGCTCGCCGGATGGGGTGATTCTTGTTCACTACTTTATACAAATCCATGACCATACAAAAAAATTCTATGCACATCTTATTTTATAAAACAGACAACAGCTAAACGATTAAGATAATGCCCTTAAAACCTATCCTTACGGAAACGGACCGACTTAATATGGAGTGAGAATCATTTTGATCAACCCCCATGGAGTTGCCGCGCAACCGCCTCTCCGCTCTCCCCTACCCATCCTATGAGAGATACATTTCTCTTGCATCGCCGAACCCAACCAATACCTACAGACCTAAGGCTCAATCATCCCACAATAAAAGAAATTTAGCACCTCATTATTCCTAGTTAAATAGTACAATTCATTTATTAATTAATTTGTTAAACATATATAAATATACAAAAAGAAAACAATTTAGAAATTCTTCAAAATCTTTAAGCTTAAATGTAATTAAATTTCATTGATATGTATTTAAATTTTAGTTATATGTATTTACATTAGTGTCTAACTATTCACTCGATAATGCATCGCACCTCCCTAATGCAATTTTCAATATTAACCTCTCTACGGATATATAAACGTAATTTCTCAATTAACATACGCAGATATGTAAATATGTACGTTTGCTCTTATTAATGTTTAGATAAATTAACATATGTATTTAGTGTAATTAGCATTAAGAGAAAACCACTGCAGGTGGAGTAGCATGACGGAATGTGGATCTTTCGAACATGTTACCCTTCTGCTACGCAATTAAAATTCAAAGTAAATCAACTAATGAAAAAAAAATAAGAGAAAAGACAAAAGCACTTATGTACATGCAGCGTTGCCGAATTGACGATTTCATCGTCATTTTGACGTTATTTTAGCCCAATGACGTTTTGACGATTTTTTATTTCCGTTTCTCCGCTTAAATTCATACATATGTACGTATGTAAAAAAACTGTTAAAAGAAGATGCAATCCAAAATGCATACAATCATGTATATATCTAGTTTTGTTCTACAACCGTCCTTTTTGTTACATACATATATTAAATTTGTACTAGACTTGTAACCAAATCGTAAATTTGCACTGCTGCCACTCAATTAAAACAGACAAAAATATAGCAGAGGAAATTTTTTGTTGTTAACATTTGCAAATCAACTTTTATTGACCCATATGCAATGTGGGTTTCTTTTGTTTGGTAATCTGTTGAGTCATATTTATTGTATGTAGTTTTTTATAAAGTAACAATTAATTCTTAAGCAAAAAACAAAACCGAATTCAATTCTCATATAAAAATTTAAGAGTACCGTTAATTTCTTCATGATCCAATGATCGGATCTGAACCAAATTAGTATGGGACTACCTCTTTGGTACCACCTTTCCTTTAAAAATTATAGAAATCGGTTAACGTGGTCTAAAGTTATGCGGTAAAATACCCATAAAAAAATTCTCCGACGAATTGATAACCTCCTCCTTTTTTTGAAGTCGGCTAAAAAAATATAATATAAAAAGTATTTGACGTTTTTTTGGCTGAAATTACGATTTTTTTGGGGCAAATGGACGATAAAAGACTTCGGCAACGCTGCTTACATGTTCTCCGCGCGATGTCAGCAGACGCCTGATGAGCTGCGTCGGTGAGTTGGGATAATTGCTGTAATGTTCTCTTTAAAATTTTGTTTTAAATATATATATTTTTTGTCTGGTTATGTACAAATCCTACCTACATACATACATATTTATCTACATTTGAGCATGTACCAATTTCAAGTTCAAGGTCAAGCATGCATGACAGATTGGACAGACTTTTCTACTCCAGTTACAGCTAGAAATTTACGAACGCCAGTGAGGGCGTCAAAACTCAAAATATAGGTGGGTTTGTAAAACTATCGAATGAATGGGCTTAGGAATACCTTATTGGTGACGCACTTGCATGTTAAGAAAATAATTATGTACAATTAGCAAAATTAAGTAACGATATATACATAAGTGTGGATATATATAAAGTCTTCAATTAACTTTCCGTTAAACTGATGAGGGGATATTTTAATGAACCGTTGGTTTTTTTTTTTTTTTATAATCAGAAACTCAGTGTTTTTTTCTTTTAACTAATAAAATAAGATTACTAACTAGAATTTTTAAAATATGAAAATTTATGCAGTGCGATTCCTTTAAACTTTAAGCATTGAGACTATAAAGTAGAAAGTTAAAAATTAGGGAAAAAGTTGTGAAAACTACATGCCACGTGGGCAACGTAAATTCTAGTTTCTACCAGTTGAGGTTAACCAGCCGGACGGCAACTTCTACAAGTATAGATCCCCACTCCGCAAATTCCACCTGCTGATGATTCCTTCGCCTTGCTCCGTTGATAGGTTTTATTTAGGTCCTATGGATACCCAACGTAGCCAATTGCTGACTCCAGGTTACGTACGGATTCGTCCAAAACGTGATAACTGCGACTCCGATTAATCCACGAACTAGCCCGCATATACACAAAAAATCGGTGTCTATCGCGTAAATCAATTAATTCACTTTATTTATTTGAAAATTATTTAACATTTCAGAATTATTTTTAATGGAATTACATAGATATATTTGACGATCGCGAATGCTGTTGGTTATTAGATTTTTAATATTTTTTTAACTTCAATTTATCACGTCCGACACGTAGAAAAGCTGCATCCAAAAAGAAAGAAAGAATCCCATCAGCGGAAGTAGAGGTTGACACTTGCGAGAATGTAGACATATTATCCGTGGTCTTATACTGTCAACGCCACTCATTTGCCATTACCTAGGGTTGCATTTGAGGGTAGCTAGCCGCGTTTTATTCATGTATCTACCAACATAGCGCTCACACATGTCAAAATTGTTTGAAATTATAGTTAAGGAAAAAATATTATTTGCACTTAAGAGTTCAATTTCTACTAATCAACATGGCTTTATGCCTGGTAAGTCAACTGTAACTAATCTTGAAGTTTTTTCTGAATATTGTCTTTCTGCTTTTAAGAATCGAGCTCAAGTCGATACGGTCTATACCGATTTTTCGAAGGCTTTTGACAAAGTATATCATTCGCTCTTAGTGTCTAAGCTAGCCGACCTTGGCTTTCATTCTAGTTTTTTATCTTAAGTGAAGTCATACTTGGCGGAACGTTGTTGTGTTGTTGTTGTGGATGGTATTTGCTCACGTTCTTTTATTGCGTCCTCTGGTGTCACGCAAGGTAGTGTCCTCGGACCTCTTTTGTTTGTCATTTTTATTAATGACATACGAAATTGCTTTAGATACTCTAATTATTTATTGTATGCGGACGACTTAAATTTAAAACAGTCACGAGTCTTTCTGACTCGATCAAACTCCAATCAGATCTTGACAATGTGGCAGCTTGGTGTAGTAGGAATCATTTGCATCTAAATATTAAAAAATGCTTTTATATCTCGTTTTCAAAATTTCGATCACTCATCCCTACCAGCTATTATATTGGAGACTCTGTGCTGAGTTCTGTTAATGAAATATCTGATCTTGAGTAGTTTTTGATGCAAAATTTTTTTTTTCATAGTTATTTGAATTACGTTATCGCAAAATCCTACTCTACGCTTGCTTTCGTTCGCCGTTTTAGCACGGATTTTACTGTCCCATATACGCTAAAACTACTGTATACATCGCCTTATAAACTGGCTGCCTTCGAGGAGGTGGTGTTCTTATTGCCATTAAGCGTCAACTGCAAGCGTCTTTGGTCACACTTTCGAATGGTGATTCTTTACTGGATCAGCTTTGTGTTTGTGTTAACGGTTCCTCACCGCAAGACTCTTTGTATCTTCTTGCGTCGTACGTGCCCCCGGGCAGCTCTTTCGAATTATACAAGGCCCACGCAGATAACATTGCTTCATTAGTCTTAAACAACGTTAAGGAGCATCACCTCTGCGTGCTCGGCGATTTTAACCTACCTAATATTAATTGGTCAACCAGCATTTCTAATAATTACGGTCTCACGCCAAATAATGTCAACTCAAGTCAAGAATTGTATTTCATCGATAATGTACTTAGTCTTAACTTAATTCAAATTAATAATTATTTTAATTCTCTAAATAGGCTACTGGATCTTATATTTATAAGTGACAATTTTTGTTGTGAAGTTAGTGAGTGCC
>NW_016162729.1:11780-32677 GCF_001687245.7 Rhagoletis zephyria
TTTATTTTTAATTGGATTAACGATTAATGTTTTAAATTAATTAAACGTAATCGCAGCCAGCGATTAACGATTCAAAAAATGTTATCATTAATCGTACAGTTGATAACGACTAATTAATTTTAATCGTCAGACGCGATTAACATTTTAATCGTTAATTTTTAATCGTTAATCAGATTTACAGTTTTCCAACACTGTGTGAAATCATGTTCATATTCACGGAGAAAAATGGAAGTTTTTGGAAAAAAGGCGTAGCACCTCCCATACTGACTGAAAGTTTCATATTGCATATCCCTTCAAATGTTTGGGTTAAAGTACTCAAGGTTGGTATGGAAATACATATGTATGTATGTATGTGAAACTAATACCATACTCATGGAGAAAAGTCAAAGTTATTGGAAAAGGTGATGTGGCAACTCCCATGCAAATTGATTTTTCTATGCTGCATATCTCTGGAGGTGTTTATTGCAGAGGACGGGAACTTGGCACCGAGATGTGTATACAAAATTAATTACATACTTATGGAGAAAAGTTTGCGTTATTCGAAAAGGGGGCATGGTACCTCCCGTACAAATTTACTTTTATATTGCATATCTCTATAGGTGTTCATGGTAGAGTACTGGACTTGGTACTGGGGTATCTATGTAAAATCAATTCTAAATTCACGAAAGAAGATTAGGGTTATAAGAAAAAGGGGCGTGGCACTTTCTGAGCAAATTGACTTTTTCTTGCCACATATCCCTGGAAGTGTTTGTGGAAGAATACTGGAACTTGGTATGGAGTTGTGTATACAAAATGTTTCAATTGCTCATGGAAAAAATTTGAGTTATTAAAAAAGGAGGCATGTCGCCTCCCATACATACTAAAAATTTCTAAATACATATCTCTGGAAGGATAGAAAATCTTTGTAAGTATTTTAAATTTGTTATGGAGATTTATTTTATAAGTGCCGTACTGATAGAAAAAATTTCATTTAATGGAAAAGGGAGAGCCGGGTTCGGCCTTATAATCTAAAGCTCTCTTGAGGCATTTGCTAGAGTAATGAGAAGTGGCATTTTATCAAGGCCAGGTTACTAAATGTGAGTTGGAAATATTAGAGCCCGCAGTGGCACTTCCAAGAAGGTTACATGTTTACGCGTCGTATACCTGGAACCATTTTAAGGTAAACTTAGGGGGATTGATATCTTTCGTATGCCTAGCGCGCAGACGAGATTTTATAATTTCATAGTTTTAAACGGCCTAAATACCTTAACTCGCTTAAGAAATAACGAGCTATAACGAAGTGGGCACAGAAATAAAATCTAACATCATTAAATTAGCGCGGGGTGAAACCCGCGGGTATAAGCTAGTATTCCTAATAAATTTCATTGTGTAGTAAAAAAGTTGTTGTTTAACACTCAGCCAATTTAATTCGGCCAACATGTCTCTGAGAGATGTGTCATAACGTTTTCTAAGGATGAATCGCATGGCTCTGTTCTGTTGCTTTCGCAATTTATAAATTTGACTGTCTCTCATTATGAAAAAAATAGTTGGACAATAAATAAAATGAGGTTCGATTATAGATCTATATACCATCGTCTTATACCTTCTACTCAAGTATCTGCAGGTTCTCTGCGTAAAGTATATTTTTTTTGCGATCTTGCCTACAGTATAATCAATGTGTTCGTTAAAGACTAGTTATCATCGATCTTTATTCCTAGGTATGTGAATGTATTAACTTTTTCCAGTGCTTCGTTGTTTATATTTAGAGTTAGCAACTCACTGTTCTCAAAATTTCGCCTTGATATAACCATAAACTTAGTTTTATTGACATTCTATTTAAGTCTGTTCAAACATAACCAATCCTATACTTTATTTAAGTCATCTTGCAATTTAGAGGCTATTTCAGCTATATTTTCTCCACTTAGCATAAGCAACGTATCATCAGCAAATAACTTAATATCGCAATACTTTATGCAATTAATAATGTCATTAATATATATATTGAACAAAATTGGAGCTAGCACAGATCCTTGAGGCAGTCCGACAGATACACTTCTTTTATCGGATATTGATGATCCAATCGCAGTTTTTTGATATCGATTCGTAATGAAGTTTTCAAACCACTTTAGTTCGATACCATTTACACCTATATTGAATAGCTTTTTTTGTAACAGTTTATGGTCGATCGTCTCAAAGGCACGTTTTAAGTCTAAGAATACAGCTATTATATGTTTATTTCTGCTCAGGTCTTTTTTCCAGTTAGCAATGACCAGGTTCAAAGCGCTTTCACAGGAATGCCTTTTACGGAAACCTGATTGTTGTGGCATAATAATCCTATTATTTTCCAAATATTGTACAAGTTGATTTTTAACCACTGTTCCAAGTATCTTTTCATTACAGGGCAATGTGTTTATAGGTCTAATCTCATCAGCTTTAATAGTATTTTTTGTTTTTTCCACTGGTACGACAATGGAAGTTTTCCAGTGATTTGGGACTATACCTTTCTCTAGACTTTCGTTAACAATTCGAGTGTAAAAATACCCAGTATAAGTTATAGAGTCTTTAATGACTCCTTCGGATAATAGTTTCTTACCACCAATCTTATTTTTGAATTTTCTAACTATANATAAAAATACCCAGTATAAGTTATAGAGTCTCTAATGACTCCTTCGGATAATAGTTTCTTACCACCAATCTTATTTTTGAATTTTCTAACTATATCTAGGATGTCATTCGTTGATACGCTTTGGAATTTAAAGCTAATGGCTCCATTACCAGTAGACATTATTTCACGATTACTAGGATCAATATTTAAGCTGATTTCCATCACACTATCAATGAAGTAGTTATTCAGTGACGTGGCCTTTTATTACTATTTTATTAATGACACTATTATCTTTAGACATAGATATGCAATTTTTCAAGTGTTTCCACATGGCCTTGCTATCTCCTGCATTACATGTTATTTTGTGTTCCATGTATTTAGCCCTTTTAACCTTTATTAGTCGTTTGTATTTACGCCGGGTAATATTATATTCGTTCCAATCCCCCGACTGTAGAGCGATTTTAGAGATTTAATTTTTGCTTGTTTAGGTTTGCCAGTTCGAATCCTACCACTTGTTCATCAGTTTAACACTGATTTCTTTCGAATATGTCAAAATGCTCATAGCATTTGATAATGTATTATTCAATAATGCAACCTTATTATCGATACTTAAATTCTCAAAATGGCTATAATTAGATTGCCGCAATTGGTCAACAAGGCAATCACTAGTGTAATATTCCCAAGAAGTTATCATTTTCCTAGCTCTCATTTGAAGCATTCTTTCCAACTTGATTTTAAAGTAGACAGTTTCGTGATCCGTAACTCGGTGGTCATCCAGTCTTTTACAAGAAACATATTGGCTGTTGGTAAATAATAGGTCTATCATTGTTTCTGAGTTATCCCCTTTTCGCGTATAAAAATCAATTTTTTGGTCCATTGCGAAAGACTGAAATAAGTCCACTAACTGCCGACTGTAAGTTGTAATTTTGTAAAGATTTATATTGAAATCACCAACGAAAACAACATTATCATGTGTTAAGCAATTATTGTTTAAAATATCGTTTAAGTGTAAAATAAAGTCTGCATCACTTGAGCTAGGAGAATGATAGATTAAGCCTATTTGGTATTGGGGAAAAATATTTTTAATTTTGAGTATAATACACCAAAGATTTTTGCCATATGTGGAGTTATAACTTGTGGAATATTCAATAGATTCATGTACGAATACTAATACACCGCCCGTATGTCTACTATGCGAATTACAACGAACAAGTTTGTAGGTTTTTATCTGTAACTCTAGTATATCTTCAGTCGAGCAACTCTCTGAACAAAGAATCAGATGTGGCTTCTGGATTTCTATCAAAAGCTCTAGCTCACACTTATTAGCGATGATACTATTAATGTTTAAATAAATACAATTTAGTTCATTTATTTTTCGTTGCTAGAATCGCCTTTTACTTTTAGTGTTAGCATGTTTTTTATATGCTGGACAATCTATACTGAAAGCATAATGATTTACATCGACTTCAATTACTTTTTTCTTAACCAATTCGCTACAGTTTACACATTTAACGATAGTTGAGGTACACTCTTTGCTATCATGATTTCCAGCACATTTGCTACATGCTATTTTATTGGTCCATTCAATTGCTTTGTGCTTATATCCCAGACATTTATAGCATCGTAATATATTTAGATTTTCGTAAACAACGCAAGAGTCCCACTCGATATTAATTCTTTTTTGTTTCAGTACATTTTCATAAGTGACTGAATCAGTTTCTACTAATGCAATATAGCTTTCCTCCCTACGATTTGTATTATCATACATCTTTAAAACTTTGAACTCTTTTCCAGAGCACACATCGTTCTGCTTGGTTAAGCATTCTACGAGACGATCGTTTCCAATTTTTTCAGTTAAACCAACTATTTTAAGTATCTTTTTTATCTCATTTTTCTCTTTTGTTTTCTGTGCTTCGTATTCATTTCCAATGCCCTCTCTTACTTTTTGTTGTACCTGCCCACAAGCGTCTTTATTTTTGCATTCCACTATTATTCCCCCACTATTTATCTCTTTCACTTTCATTACAAGGCCGTCCGTAGGCTCTACTACTTTTTTTAGTGCTTCCTTTGTTTCCTTTCTCATCTCATTTTTCATAGCGTTCATTTTTACCTCAATATTACGCTCCAAAAATTTGTTGAAATCTGTTATAATGCTACTTTTTATCTGCGAACATTTATTACTAAATATTTGCTCAACTATCTCTTTCACATCAGAAGCTTTCATTTTTGATTGTTCACATTCATTGATTAAATATTTAATCTCAATAAATTTCGTATTTGTGTCTGACAACTCGCATTGATTACAGAACCATTTCAAATTAATATTTTCTGTTATTATTTTTATCTCATGTCTCTTTATGTTACTGCATTTCAAACAAAAATTATAACCACACCCACCAGAGCATGATATCATTTCGTCTACTTGAAGCAGTTTCGCAGTACACTCTTTACATTCTGTCGGCATCATGTACAATTTACCATAAGGAGTATGGCAAAAATATACACCCGCAATATTAAAAACTATGCAACAATAAAATAAATAAATTAAAATTAAAATATCTGAATAGAGAAGTCGATTAAGCCATGTCTGTCTGCCCGTCCGTCTGTCCGTCCGTCCGTGTACACGATAACTGGAGCAAAAATTGAGATATCTCAACGAAATTTGGTATGTAGGTTTCCATTTATCCAAGTTAGGTTGGTATTGAAAATGGGCGAAATCGGACTGTAACCACACCCACTTCCCATATAACGGTAATTTTCAGAAATGCGAAAACTGCGATATTTTAGTAACTACTGAAGACTATTCACTCCAAATTGATACTTACAATAAATTTTAGATGAAAAATAAGAATATTATAAATTTTGGAAAATGGGCGTAGCCACGCCCACTTATGGTTACATGTGCATATCTTGCTAACCGCTGCACCAATTTCTTTCAAACTTAGCACAGTAGTTGACCTTGATACAGCATACAAAATGGCCGAAAATTTTTAAAATCGGACAATAACCACGCCCACATCCCATATTACGGTAATTTACAGAAATACAAAATCTTCGATAAATCAGTAAATATTAAAGCCAATTTATCAAAATTGATGCTTGCAACAATTCTATACCAAGAAAGAGAAATACGTTTATAATAAAATTTTGGAAAATGGGCGTGGCACCGCCCACTTATGATCACATATATGTATCTCGGTAACCGTTCTGCCAATTTGTACCAAACTCGGTATGGTTATTGTGCTTGCCACATAAAAGCAAAACGTTGAAAATTATCGAAATCGGAATAAAATTACTTCCGCTTTTCATATAACGGTAAATTTCAGAAATGCTTGAAACTTCAATATTTCGAAATTTAAGGACGCTAATTTTCTCAAAATTGATACACCCCGGCTTACCATGTAGCGGTAGCTTTCGGAAAGGTGAAACACATATATTTAATACTTGCGCCGGGTATTTAATGTTCGGCTCCGCCCGTACTTAGACTTTCTTACTTGTTTGCAATACTTTGCTTAAAACCGTTAACATGATCTTCGAACTTTAATTTATTATCAATAACTATTCCTAGATAGGTTAGTTTTTCTACTTCTTTAAGTTTACTATTTTAGATTTTTAGTTCATGAATATTGCTAACAGGTGTTCTACTTAAAATCATATACTTGGTTTTATCGGCATTTATCTTTAATTTATTTTGACACATTCACAGATATACATTATTTAAATCCGATTGCATTTTTTGGATAGCAACATTTACATTTTTTTCGCTTATCATAATAAGAGTGTCATCTGCAAACAATTTGATATCACTATAGTTCACTGCTTTGGTAATATCGTTTATATATATTTTAAACAATATTGGTGCAAGTACCGATCCTTGCGAAAGACCAATATCGACGGATTCTCATTTGATATAGATGTTCCATTAATAAGTGTTTGCTGACGTCGATTAGAGATATAACTTCTAGTGTCTTATCTCTTACACCAATGCTGTAAAGTTTATCCAGCATTATTTGTTGAAATATCGTTTCAAACGCTCGTTTTAGGTCCAAAAATACAGCAATTACAAAATTTTGTTCATCCAGTTGGTGTTTCCATTCAAAAACAGTTTAATTTAGGACCGTGTCACATGAATGCTTTTTTCGAAAACCTGATTGCTCTGGGATGATTATTTTAATAAAATCAAGATATTTTTAAAGCTGCTCTTTTACAAGTGATTCGATTATCTTTTCATCTGCAGGCAAGGTAATAATTGGTCGCATTTCATTTGATTTTATTGTATTTTTGATTTCCTAAACAGGTATAACTGTAGATAGCTTCCAGCAATCTGGCATGGTACCAGTTCTGAAGCTCTCATTAATCATTTTAGCGTAAAAGTATCCTGTGTACTCAATAGAGTCTTTTTTTTGTTTTTTTGTTTTTTGTTCGTAGGAGATAGAGTCTTTAATTACATCTTCAGTTAATAGATTATTGCCGCCTATCTAATTTTTAAACTTTTTAATAACTTCTGTTACTATGGCGGCTGTCACTTCCCCAAATTTCAAAATTGGTGTTATTACTAATTGTTGTTATTAATTACTATTATAATTATAATTATTTGTATCACTATCGTTATCATCATCATTATTTCTGTGGTCACAAGCAATAACCGCCTAAGTCGACTTAAGAAAGAATGGAGTTATATATACTATCGAATTCTTCAACCAGTATTATTATCATTATTACTATTGCTATTATTATTATTAATTTTTGCTAATAATTATTATTAGTAATATATAACTGTGATATGAAGTACAATTTAATTATTTTAATTTTTTTTATAAATTTTTCGTTAGTTTATTAAAGACACAATCAGTATCCCTGCATAAAATTGTGCGACTAATCTCTAAAGAGAGTATTCCGAGATTACTCTCAATCGGGTACAATTGGGCATTAATTAGTCGCAACTAGTCTTATACGGGTACCATTGGAGATCAATTAGTCTCGACTCATCCCTTACGGGTATAACTGGAGATCAATTAGTCCCCGACTCATCTCTAACGGGTACTATTAACGATTTAATGATATGTACGCACTTAGTAAATGAAATTTAATGTGCGGCGATGGCCCATAGAGAGAGTATTCGCCTAACAAAACTGAGAACCCCGGTTCGAATCGCAGCTGGCGAAAATTTTTATTTTTATTTTTTAAAAGTAACTAGTCGCATTTTATACCCGTTCGGGTATAAAGGTGAAAAATTAGTCTCTTATAGGACATGCTCGAACAAAAGCGAACAGTTCATTCCATATAAAGAGATCAAAAGTGATATTAATCGCATGTTCCTTTGCGATTGCTCACGGAGTCATCCCGGATTAATCGCATTTTTTGCAGGGATTGTATTGAAATCGAATTTTCTGAATACATACAAACCGCCCAATTCTGTGTTTTCTTGATACATTTTTTGTAAAGAAATTTTATCAAGATTTTTATCAAGTAAAAGCTTCCTTCGCATTCTGTGTCAATATTTATAAAACAAAAAGCTCTACGATTACCACATTAGTGGAACTGATTTCCACATGAGTGGAACTAATTTCATTGTCACATATGAAAAAAATGAATTTAAAAGCAAAAAAGCTTTTGACTGCCGTAGCCGAGTAGGTAGAGATGTCGACTATAATTTCGTGTGTCGCGCGTTCAAATGCCGGCACATGGAGTATTTAATTGTGAGGCATTTCACGTCACCGCGGCCACCTCTGTGCGCGACCTCTAAGGATTTGGATGAAAGTTGAAGAGATGGAAGGTCTAGGTGACATTAATATACGTGCACANGGTAAATAATTACTACATATATACGAATGCTGCTTCGTTGCTTAGTTTATGTGCCCCCTTACAATGCAAAAATAATAAACCCTTATGCAGAGACCCAATGGTCAACTGAGAAACGGCTTTGTGATTGCAATTCAATGCNGCTTATCTGAAAATTAATACAGGAAATATTGTGCATGTGTAGGATTTTTTTGTCATTAACCCATAGGCACTCGTTAAGTACGAGCGCACGCGCTGAGCAGCCAGCGAGCGAGTAAGCAAACGAGGGCAGCGCAAGAGNCCTTATCTGAAAATTAATACAGGAAATATTGTGCATGTGTAGGATTTTTTTGTCATTAACCCATAGGCAGGGTTCGGATTTGCCTCATTTTAGCCCCTCGCTCGCTCGTTAGTTTGCTCTGAGCTAGCGCAACACGCGAGGCTGTTTGCAAATGAGCACTCGTTAAGTACGAGCGCACGCGCTGAGCAGCCAGCGAGCGAGTAAGCAAACGAGGGCAGCGCAAGAGTAGAGCGGCAAGCAAACGAGGGCCTCATTAGCTCTGCCCTCGCGAGGGCGTCGTTGCGAGCGAGGCACTCATTTGCAGCAGGAAGAGACGAGCGAGGCGAGTAAACGAGCGAGGCAAATGAGGCAAGCAGATTAGACAGGCAAACGCGTTGTTTGGTCGGCAAAAATGTATGGGATAAAAATTGCAGCAACTAAGAATTTCGAGTAAAGGATTGTATGCATGCATGCAGATACGTATATACATACACATATGTTTGTATATATTCTCACGCACAGAAGAATAAATTCGTGCTATTTGGGCCAGTTTTATCTACTAGGTAGGCACATATGTGCATACATATCTATGTAGNAATATAATAATAATTGTTAATTACTACATGGGAGGTGGGCGAGGTTATTGACAGATTTCGCCAAAATTTAATACTAACCTAAATTATACCAAAGGCAACTTCGTTAAAATATCTCAATTTTGTTCGAGTTAGCGTATTTACAAACAGACACGGCTGAACCAATTCTTCTCGTCATCGATGATCGATGTGACCATTTTCCAAAGTCAGCCCTTATTCATTCAATTATTCACTCAAAGTTGTGTGCGGAACGCGGTATGACTTATGTAGGAACTGCATCCGGTCACAATCGCTAACGCTTCACTCCTGATTTTCTTGGAATCTTATTTTTCCCGTTATTTTATTTTATGTGACTTGAAAATATTTTTCACTATAAGAAAATATTAAATTTTATTTCATTTGGGTTAACGAAAACGACAACTGTGAAAAAATATCAACCAATACATTCAAACAAATTGTCAAATAAGCATATTTACATTTTTTGTTTTGCCTATCTGGATTACTGTATACGTGCAGCATATTTTGCCGATATGACGTAGGGTTGCCTATTTACACGGGACTTAAATTTTAAGAAAACGTCATACATACCTTCCTTTAAGGTGCTGTATCTTGGAAACCTTTTAACGCAGCTTAATGAAAAAAATGTATTCTTCCGTCTAATTATGGGCTTTAATTGTACATTTTTTACATTAATGTGCAAAGTATAAAAAACAAAAATAAATTAAGCAAACATTTTTCTTTTTGATTTTTTGTTGAGTATTGCATTTTTAAAAATTTTTATTTTTACATAAAAACATTATCTATAATGTCAACTTTAAGTACCCAAATGGACATAATGGGTTACTTATGCGTTTGGACTCAAGATCCTCTAAAGCTCGAGCAATATGATGAATAGACATTGAAAGTTTATGAAATTGTATATTTTTGAAAGAGGAAACAGGTGTAAAAAACAAAAACAACATAAATAAATCATATTAACTTTACCAAAAGTCTGAAATCATGAAAATCGCTTCAAGGAAATGGCAGAATTGACCTTTGTTGCAAGTTCACATGGGAAATCTGCTTACGACGTGATTAAAAGAAATTTTAAAAGACTAGCAGCTAGAGAAAGTCTTTAACTCCTGATATTACAACAAATTCGTACACCCGAAGCCCTCTGCCAATGGGATGCCTGTAAAAACTGCAACTAACCTGTAAAAACTGCAACTAACTTTTCAGTGGACTTTATTTAGGCCATGACTACGTGCCAATTACTTTAGTCCTATTTTAAGCTAGTTTAAAAGGTTAAATAACATCAAGTTAGGGAACTTCGTATCCCTATTGAAGCTATAATTGGAGGTCTAATATTCTTTTGCAATGAAACCGAAACATCAACAACATCAACATGAACAACACTCATTGCAAAAGAATATTAGACCTCCAATTATAGCTTCAATAGGGATACGAAGTTCCCTAACTTGATGTTATTTACCCTTTTAAACTAGCTTAAAATAGGACTAAAGTAATTGGCACGTAGTCATGGTCGAAATAAAGTCCACTGAAAAGTTAGTTGCAGTTATTTTTTACAGGCATCCCATTGGCAGAGGGCTTGTTTACGTTTTTTGTCTTTCATAATAAAAACGTTGGGATAAGTTGAAATCATAGGGATGCCGTTTTCTTTCGTTTCTCAATGGATTTTATACTTGAAAAGCATATATGTAATACTTCTATATTGGCAGTAAGCTAACTTCTCAATGTGTAAGCATTCCGAAATCAAAGCGAGACAGTCTAGTACCGTTTTTGTCAATGTATTGTGTACTTGAGTGCCGTTTTTGTATATGTGTTGTGTATATGTTTATTTATAAACGTATGTGTTCCTTTTCTTTCGTACGTGTTTATTGATATATCTGTACTGTAGTGTTTTCGGACGGTACTAGCTCTTACTGCCAATATAGGAGTATTACATATATGTTGAAAAGGCACCAAAATATGTATGCAATACTTTTACATATCGTCATTTAAAGTACAAAACCGCGCATCAAGAAAATGTTGTATGTGAGGTTGCCTAAATTTTATAGGAGAGAGTAAAATTTGTCATAATTCAAAACGGTTCCCTCTTTTAAACTTAATTATCTCTTCTTATGTCTACGTATCGAAATTGTAGTATAAATGATTAAGGGCTTGATGATAGGAGCTTCGGGTGAGCAAATATCTTTTTTTGGCACAAATGTCAGTTACGAGGTTTTGCAGAACCACGATACGCGATTTTTTACTTTAAACGACGATATACAGATTGGCGCTTACACAATATGTTAGTGTTTGGCCTAGCTTCTCCTCCCATATGGGGCGTGCACATTTATTTTGTCACACAAAGGGGAAGGGCAGTTTTACGCCGACTCCGAACGGCAACTGTATTTTTATGAGAAGCTGTTTTCATGACAGAATACACTCGGAGGTTTACTATTACCAATAGAGGAGCGACAGCGAACAGCGGAGTGTATATATCGATGGCTGAGTGGAAGATCGACCTATCTCGGCAGCCAGTTCGAAAACTCCCTATCTCAGAAAACTTTTCAAAAACGCCCTACTTCAGAATTTTATTGAAAAACACTCTATCTCAGAATTTGGTTGAATAACGCCCTATTTCATAATCCGGTGCAAAAACGCCCTATCTCAAGCAAAAATACATTGAAAATAAGCTGAGATAGGGCGTTTTTGAATCGGCAGCTAAGATAGGGTGTTTTCAATAAAATTCAGAAGTAGGGCATTCTTGAAAAGTTTTCTGAAATAGGGCGTTGTTGAAAATACTTCTGAGATAGGGCGCTTTCGAACTGGCTGCTGAGATAGGTCGATCTTCCAGTCAGCCATCGATATCTAATATAAAAAATAATGAGAGGTACTATAGGAAAATGTACCCAAAATTCAGGAGCAAATGAAAAAATGCTCATTGAAAATAACTCACATGTATAAATTAAATAATATAACTTAAGCGGTTACAGCGCTAAACAAAAGGAAGAGTTAGAAAAAATAGCAATGCGGTTTGAAGGAAACATAAGACCATAAAATGTTTGTTTGTTAATTCTCCCAACCTTTCAAGATATGACACTCCATTCTTTGCATTAGTTTGCAAATATACACTTATTGTTCTACAATGGCAAACATTTTCGTGGGATGTTTTTTCTTTAATTTCGAATTGAAAATACATTACGATCATATTGTACCGAAATAGGTGTGGTATCCCTGCATTTTGTAAAAGCCAGAAAGAAGCATCAACTGTATGAAAAAATGAAAGGGAGAAGTATACATGCCTTCTATAATTTTGACTTATATGTATATTTGGCAAGTCTTTTTGTAAACATCTATAAATACACATTTTCATTTCTTTGCAAGCTTGGAAAATATAGGCTTATTTTTACTTAAATGTGATATAAAGCTCATTAAAATGTTGTGTAATATCTTGTTATCATAGTGCTTTGTATTTTTATTGTGAACCAAACGTTAATTGTTTCTATTGAAAAAGATCTAGTACAAAGATTTTTTGTTGTTTTGAAATTGTTTGTTTGTTGTTTTTAATTTTTAAAATTCCTGCATTTGGCATGTATGTGAATGGCGGAGTTGCCGCTTTCCTCCTTTTTGGTGGGTTTTATATTAAAAAAGGCATCAAAATGGGAAAATACCTCCTTGGTATCTCTACATCTGTTAAACTTTTTATGGGAAGATGTATGAAAATCCAACTTGCTATAATTTCATATGCTTAACAGTATCACAACAGAATGTTTACAGTATCTCCCCATAATTTTTCATATGAAAAAATCTATTATATGCATCCCACTCGATATCATTGAATTCCTCATAAGAACATGTAGTCCCTCTATTTTAGCGTATTAACAGTTCATATGGCTTCATACCATGTAAATGCACCATAATGCAACCCTCTTTCCCCAATTATGCATCGGAATCTGTTTTTTAAAATCCCAAAACACCTTTCTACAACGTTGCGCCCTTTGGACAATTTCACGTTGAATTGTGCCTCAGTGTGATTGCCAGGACTACGGAAAGGTGTCGTCAGGTACGGCATAAGCTGATAACCGGAATCTCCTAAAACAAGTTTAAGAAAATTAAAATTGGAAAATACAGAAGTAAATGATTAGGAGTTTCCTTTTGTCTTACCTAAGAGCCAAGTGTTTCGTTTACCAGAGTCAAACTGTGACTTGAAAAAAACTTCCGCCCTGCTTGCACTCCAAACAAATGCGTCGTGGTTTGAGCCTGGATACCGGGCGTCAACGTATCGTATGCAAATTGCATGCTCACAAATCTTAAATACATATGTACGTAGAAATTAATTTCTTTAATAAAAATAAACGAAAAGCACTTACTATCATTGCATTTATACTATAATAGCCTTTCCTATTATAAGATAAAGGCTTTGTGTCCTCACTTGGGCATTTAATCTTTACGTGGGTTGCATCGACGAATCCAACTATACCCGGTATCCCACATTTCACATAAAAATTTTCTTTGGCTGCGCTTTCCTCTTCCTCTGTCATCCTCAGCTTTATCCAATTTGGACAAAATCGGGACTCAAATATTTCCAAGCACTCTGGTATGGCATTGCTAACAATTGGATGGGACATGCTGGATAAAAACTCATTTCCGACGCCTTTTTTGTAGCCTGTCGCCAGAAATCTTAAAAATGCAGCTTATGAATTGGCGCCACTTTGCTACTTCTGCATCCACTAGCCATCTGTTGTGACACTTCGTCCAAAATAAGTTTAAAAACTCGCTTCGAAACTCTAAAGTTTTTTACGAACCTTAAAGGAAAATAATGTTTATACATTACTTTAATAACTCGCATATCGACGACTGAGTGGAACATCACCCTATGATTGAAGAATGGCTAATCTCAGCAAATGGTTCAAAAACTCGCTGTCTCAGCTGCTGCTTTAAAAACGCCTTATCTCACTATATATTTATTCAATATGTATATCGGAAATCAAATTCTGCATTAAGGCGTTCTTCAACCATTTGCTGAGATAAGGCGTTTTCGAACCGACAGTCGAGATAGGACGATCTCCCACTCAGCCGAAGGTATATAATCCTTAAATAAACCTACTCTCTGTCCTACTTGCCCGCATAAAGGTCGCATTGCCTTCCTCATCACTATCGCTGGTGTCAGATAGATAGCCTCCGATCGAAAACATTATCTGAATAGAGAGCAGCAATACATATAAAACAGTTTTAAAAATATATAAATCACCTTTTTACCTTTTCGCTGATATATTTTTCTGCTTTACTATTTCCCGCTTTTGTTTATTTTTATTTGTGAATTGCACACCTTGGTCAGCTGTTCCGCATCGCAGTGTTACCCACTCAGTGAAACACTTTTATTTCGAAAAAGATGCAAATTTTTTCGAAATTACAGCAAAAAAATAGGTGGCCGAAGGGGCTACGTAATGTGTAAACATCTGGTTGACAGTCGTAGTGACTATGCAACAGGGTGAACGCGAAAACGTAAAAGGTTATATAATACGAACTTCTTGGTGAATGTGAATGTGAGTGACTGGGACGCAAAGTGTCACGGCGTCTTACATAATTAGGCCGTTACGGTGTGTGAAAAAACTAGGGATATGCCGTTTTCTGCCAAACTTTTCATGAATGGCTTTTACAATATTTGAACCATTGTCGGTCGTTTTACGGGCGACATATTTCGGTTCGTTCTAGTATTCTAATGCACTCTTGCCAACTTTCAAATATAAAACTTCGTGCATCTTGAGTGTCTAACGTTGTCACACTTATGCTTAGGCATTAAATGACCAAATGGAAACCAATTTTTTGTCATTTCGTTGCCTAGTGGATATTCAGCATTAGGTTCGTAGCTTTTGCAATGAGCTTACATGCACAACTATTTACACCATTGTATGCTCTGAAATTGAGCAATTCTCGCGGCTGTTTGCAAGTTCAGAATTCATATTTCTGTAATATATTTTTACGATTATTTTACAATTAATCAAGTAATGAAACAAAAACTTACGACACAATTAAATCACAAATTGAACAAAAATAATTGATTCATTCAAATGATTACTTACCCTACTTACTCAGTACTTATCAAAAAGTATCGAGTTCGCGAGTATGAAGAGTATCCATAATCTCTACTCGGTACGCGTATCGTTCTATCACTAGGCGTAGACTTCTGAGAGTACCATGGTGGAATAGTAACAAGGTGGATGCCAGTAGCGACTAGTTTGTTGTAGGTCCCTCCGCTTTGTGTAACAACATCAAGGCGCACGCCACAAATCGGAGGAGAAGCTCGGCCAAACACTAACATATGTGTAAGCGCCAATCAACAAAAAAATAAATAAATAAATAAAATTCTATGGGAAATAGTATCTAAAATACTCCGCTTTAGTAATTCATGTTTTCGCGATTTTTCAAGAACTTGGTGTTTTCAGAACGATATTAATATTTAAAATTGCTGGATTTGTATAATTTTTTTTCCTCGAAATGTAAGAATTAAAAGATATCGTGGATATCAATGGAAAAAGACGTGTACGAAAATCGTTTGGAAAGGCAATTTTTTTATATGAAACAACTTTTGCTGCATTGTCATAATATTGAGCCAAATTAACTACTTATATAATGTATAAATTAAGAACTCACTTATATTTCCGATATCTATGTGTTTTAATATATTATATCTATTAGAGCTGCAGAACTGAACCGCTCAGGAACAATTTACTAGAAGAGCGTGCAATTTCTGGCTTATGCCGATGACATCGATATCATCGGTATCAAAAACCGCGAAGTCTGTTCTGCCTTTTCCAAGTTGGATAAGGAAGCAAAGCGAATGGGTCTGCTAGTAAACGAGGACAAGACGAAGTATCTCCTGTCGTCAAACAAACAGTCAGCACATTCGCACCTTGGCATCAAGAGAAATTAGAGAATTTCGTTTACTATGGAACCGGCATTAACACCGATAATAATCTCAGCATGGAAATCCAACGCAGAATCACTCTTGCCAACAAGTGCTACTTTGGACTGAGTAGGCAATTCAGGAGTAAAGTCCTTTCTCGGCGTACGAAAACCACACTCTATAAGTCACTCATCATGCCCATGCTGGTATATGGCGCAGAAACATGGACAATGACAACATCCGATGAGGCGGCTCTTGGAGTATTCGAGAGAAAGATTTTACGGGCCTTTACGCTTTACAACGACATGCACATAGTGCAGCGAATTAAAATACAGCGGCACCGCTGGCTTGGTCATATCGTTCGAATGGACACCGGC
Organism: Rhagoletis zephyria; assembly: GCF_001687245.7. Taxonomy (NCBI): domain Eukaryota; kingdom Metazoa; phylum Arthropoda; class Insecta; order Diptera; family Tephritidae; genus Rhagoletis; species Rhagoletis zephyria. Next base: position 28,288 of record NW_016162729.1, read on the forward strand.
GCTCCAGCTCTGAAGGTATTAAACTCGGAACCCGCTGCTGGTAGCAGAGGAAGAGGAAGACCCCCACTGAGATGGAAAGACCAGGTGAAGAAGGACGTGGCTTCGCTTGGCATTTCCAATTGACGCCAGTTGGCACAGAAAAGAAACGACTGGCGTACTTTGTTGAACTCGGCCAAAATCGCTTAGGCGGTTACAGCGCCAAATAAGAAAAAGAATCTATTTAACAAATCATTTACAGTTTTATTGGAAACTGCCATGAACGAAAGACACAAGATCATGCGCGAACGAAAGAAAGAAAGAAGTAATTTTCTAGCTGTCGAAATCTCGATGCCACATTTGTTGTAAGAAATAAACAACGAAGAGAACGAAGAAAACCGCGTAATTGTTGAACGCATGAATAATCATTTTTATTATACAAATTCTTCTATAAAGCACGTCGTTGTGTTAAATTATTCTTTACCTTATGTGTACACACGTTGTCACAAGCGAAAATGAAGAAAATTCCAGTAAAAAGCCACCACCAAATTGTAAGCAACAAACAAATGTAAATAAACGGCTAATGTTAAAATCGCCCAACTTTTTTCCTAAATGCGATTATAACGGGCGATGCTGGCTTGCTGGCGTGATCATATATTTTTGGTTCATGGGCAATTGCTTTATTTTTCGACTTTGACTTATTTATAAGTTCTAATATATGACCAAGTCGCGTGGAGCTGCCAATACAAACATATCAAGCCCTAACCGCCAAAATAACGTAAGCGACATTTTTTTCAAAATTTTCTTTTTGATGCAGAAATATTCCTAGAGCATCTAGATGCATTTCTGCATCAAAAATAAAATTTTGAAAAAAATGTCGCTTACGTTATTTTGGCGGTTAGGGCTCGATATATTCATGCTTTTTTATAAGTTTTAAAGCCCAAATTTGTGATTTTACTGACAAATTGTACTGGTTTTTTACTCAGAAAACATCGATGTTTAGATTGTTCGATCTTCTAGAAATTAAACATCGATAGTTGGAACGATGTATCGATGTTGTTGGTTGTTTTTTTTTTTTTAATAAAAGGAGTCATATATAAATATGAGCAATAATTTTAAATTATGTCATTACATTAATTTAATTTTATTAAACTTGATATATAGAATATATGAACATGTTTAAATTATTTAACTTCGTTTCTTCGTTTACATGTTTGTGATTTTTTTTGTCATATAATGAAAAAGGGCAGTCTATCCGCGGACAGCCTGTTTCGTGATTGGGTTATGCTTTGGCCAGCTCTAGAAAAAATTATTTCGCTAGGCACGGACGTTCTTACGATAGGCAAATGGGAAAGGTGTTTTAAATCTTGGGAAGAGGTGTTTTAAATCTTGCCATATTTAATGGTATGTATCGCTTTTAGACAGTGTAACAGGAGAAGATAAGTGCAGGTGTTTCAAATCTTGCCATATTTGAATGGCATAACTTTTAGACAGTGTAAGAGGAGAAGATAAGTACATTTGTAATTCATTTCACTTATTATAAAATATAACATTAGCACAATAAGATCCTAACAATCTTTTATAGTACAACTTATGATTAAGAATTAAAATATGTTAATTTTTAACATAAAGTAATATAAAAGACAAAAACAGGAACAACTTATAAAACTCTGTATAGAATCACAAGTGGAGCATAAGGAGAAACGTAAGAATAATAGGGGAATTCGTTTTTCTATGTATTCGTTGTATGTTGTGTAATTGTAACTGTATGAGCGTGTGATTTGTTGTTGTTAGCGGTACATCAAGTACACATGCAACAACAACCACACGCTCGTCAAGTTACACTTACACAGGATACAGCATATACACAGAAGCGCGAATTCCACTAATGTATTGATTAAACTATACCTAACTGGATAGCAAGCCTCAGAGGAGAAGGGTATAACTTTGGATATGACATAGCATTTTAACGCAAATAAGAACACAAAACACTCTTAAAGTTGCTTATGTTCAAACCAATACGAATATGAGATGGAATCGAGTTCCAGGTGCGAATTGCATTGACAAAAATAGTCTTGCAGATGTTAGATAATTATAGTTGTATAGTATAGTATAGTATACATAATCAATTCCGCTAGGCGCGAAGATTTCGGGAAAAATTATTTTTCAAACAGATAGGTAGGTTCGTTATCCATCGCAAGGCGAAATAGGAAAATGCTATTTCTATCTTTCAGGCCTTCAGAAATACCGCATCCCAAAAGCAGCGATTTCCATTTAGATATATGATCGTAACCGCGTAACGTGATTGAACACCACATCAAGTTTATGAGCAGATTGTGAGTCCAGATTAATTGTGAGTATAGATTAATTCCGAGCAGCATATTCTATGCAATATTAATTGGATGGCGAGTTTACGCCTAATGCACACTGGTGTAAAAGTAGCAGACATTCTTAAATTGCGCCGAGTATAATATACTTTGCCGACAATGGAGTTAATATCGTCGGTCCCTACGAAGAGTAGCACATTTCACTATTCGCGTCGAAAAGTAGCACATTTCACTATTTGTGTGGAAGACCAGCACATTTCATTATTCGCGTCGAAAAGTAGCACATTTCCCTATTTGCGTGGAAGAGTAGCACATTTCAGATTTTTGCGTGGAATAGTAGCACATTTAATTATTTGCGTGGAAGACTAGCACATTTTAGATTTTTGCGTGGAAGAGTAGCACATTTCAGATTTTTACGAGGAAAAACAGCGCATTTCACTATTTGCGTGGAAGAGTAGTACATTTCAGATTTTCGCGTGGAATAGTAGCACATTTCACTATTTGCGTGGAAGAGTAGCACATTTAGGGTTTAAACTAAATCATAAAAGCATAATTTATATTGGAAATTCAAGTGCTTATTTTATATTTCTAAAATTCTATTATAAAATTCAAGAAATTCAGACGGTATATAGCGTTTAGTGATCATTTGCTGGAGATCATCCACTTTTCTTTTTTTTAAATGCATTTTTCCGCTTTAAGCTTTATGCAATTCATACTGTTTTATGGTTAACCATTGAAATTTTGCTTTCAGTATGTTCAATTTCAATTAAAATAAAGTTCATTTAAAAAAACCAAGTAAACCCACGCTTAAAATTTTGTAGAAATCTAAAAAAAAATCAACTAATTTTCATTAAAATTTCAAATTTATTTATTCAGAAGTGTTACAATTTGTTTGAGTATCAAGCTTTATAGCCGATTCAATTTTAGTGTGATAATGTGCAAGTTTCAAGAGCCTTAAAACCTTTGATTCTTTTTGTCACATTTGCTACCATATAACGAATAAACACAATTTATTTTTATATGGAAGAAAACCGCAACAACGGAAATTTTTAACCACTTGAAACTTGCACATTATTTCAATAAAATTTAAAGGGCTTTAAATCTATATACTCAAAAAATGCTGAGAAAATAATTTTGACATTTGGATGAACATTTATAGATTTTTTTAGTTTTCTATAAAGTTTTGAATTTGGGTTTATATGGACTTCTTCAGAGAATGAACTTTATTTAATGAAAATTCTTAAAAATAAATAAATAAACATAAGTGACAATATTACTTTGAAATGAGGTGCTGTTGATATGACTCCATGTACATTAGGGTGGTCCAAAAACAGTAAAGTCGGAATTGTAATGCTCGCACCCCCTAGGATTGTTCTATATAGAAAAAAAGTGTACCCCTATTTTTTTTATTTTATGTAAAATCAAAAAATATTTAGCGGTCGCTCAAAGCGCCCAAAGTTTTCCATGTATTTTTGTATGGGAAAAAACAACTTTTCGTAGAAATGGTATAGAATTTTTGAAAATCAATATTTTTCGACCGGAAAACTCTGGTTCTCTTCAGGAGACTTACAATAATAATACTCAATTATTTATTTAACCATTTTTTAATACTAACGATTTTTTATTTGTCCCCCAATTGCATTTTTCGGCGTTTTTGTGGGTTTTTGGAGGACCTACAAATTATTGTTGTGATAAAAAAATTATTAAATAAACAATTGGGTATTATTATTGGGAATCCTGCAGATGAAAAGAGTTTTCCGATAGAAAAATATTAGTTTTTTTTTAATTCTGCACCATTTCTACCAAAAGTTTTTTTCCCCGTATAAAATACATGGATAATTTTGGACCTCTAAATATTTTTTGATTTCAAAATAAAAAAAATAGGGGTATATTTTTTTCGGTATAGAACAATCCTAGGGGGTGAGAGCATAAAAATTCCGACTTTACTTTTTCACATGTATTTTTGGACCACCCTAATATGCAGTTAACTCAGGTAACCACTCATCCGGCCAAAACACCGCTTCGACCGAATTTGCTGACGGCGCGTCTATAGCTTTGCACGTAACAACAAGCAAAAGTTCAATACT
>NW_016162729.1:35297-41028 GCF_001687245.7 Rhagoletis zephyria
GACTTATACAAACCCAACAAAATGACTTAAAAAGACACAATATAAAGAGATGAACAAGACAATATAAACCAGGGGAAAAGATTTTTGTGAAGACGAATAAGAGAATAGGAAACAAATTCACTAAACTTTACACCGAAAAAACAGTCCAGAGCGATTTAGGCACCTCTGTTTTAATCGACGGACGTAAAGTTCACAAAACCAACTTAAAACACTGAAATTTTTCCTTCCTTCTTAGGGTAACTCTGCTCTTGACAATAGATCATTGGGCCAATGCGAGGATATTCAATTATACCAGCTCCAACTACATCCCAATAACAACAGGGAAAGTGATCCTCCACGAACACTATGAGTTTCTACTCCACAAGACAAACTTGACAGAATTCGAAGCGATAGCGGAAGAGACGGACGCAATATTGGAGCAATTTCCACTTTCTCACGCCAGGCAACTTCTCCGAAACGACGCTAACGAAATATTAAAACTTCTAGACGTGGTCAGAATACATCACCGGCATGCCCGAGGCATTAATATCTTAGGGACTGCATTAAAGTACATAACCGGCACCCCAGACTTTGATGACTTCCAAACAATTGAGACCAGAGCCGAAGCCCTAATAGAAGCAAATGAACAGCAGGCAATGATTAATTCAGTTACACAAGGGAAAATTAACGAACTGACAGTGACAGTTAATAAACTTTTAGCACAGGCAAAACGGACGCAGATCGACACGGGAAATCTCTTTTCTTTAGTCAGTACTAGAAATAGAGCAGTGATAATGGAGTTAGAAACCATTATAACATCAGTAGCTCTGGGAAAAGTAAATGTTATTAACCCCATTCTGCTTAATGGCATGGAAATAAACAATATATTAGCTGCTGAGCTCTCTACAAATACCAGTATAACTGACATACTTTCTGTTTCTAAATTTAAGATATTTCAGAATACACAGTTTATTTATTTCATTATTAAATACCCAAAAATAGCTAGGATTTGTAATAACGTAAAGTTACTGCCCGTTATCCAAAATGGAAGAATTATTTCTTTGGAAACAAATGTTATAGCTGAATGCAACGGAGAATACATCCCCCTTTATAATTGTAGAGAAGCCATAACAGCAAACTTCTGCCGACCCTTGAAAGAAAGTCCCTGTGTACGACAACTACTTAACCAACATTCCGCAAAATGCAAATCCAAATCTGCCGATCACGTGCCCGCCATTGAGGAGATCGACGACGGCATAATTTTAATTAATGACCAGCCCGCGATAATACAAAACGAAAATTTGACAAGATTGACTAGAGGAACTTTTTTGATAACATTCAAAGGCGATATTACAATAAACACCACCACTTATAACAACTGGAATGAAGTAATGCGTTCACATCCCGAAGCGGTACCCACACAGCACGTTAACTTCACCGAACATATCGAGTTATTATCACTTCCACACCTACAAAGAATTAATATGAAAAACCTTAAGCACATAGCACACCTACGGAATTTTATTGATACTCGCCCAATACAATCAGGAAGCGCCTTGCTCTTAATCCTATTAGCCATAGCTACAAACATAACAATATTTCTGAGGAGACGGCAAAGAAATATGGTAGTACTGAAGAATATCATAAAGGAAACCGCGACGCTTTCACTTCAAAAGGGGGAGTAGTTAACACAGGTAACCACTCATCCGGCCAAAACACCGTTTCGACCGAATTTGCTGACGGCGCGTCTATAGCTTTGCACGTAACAACAAGCAAAAGTTCAATACTGCTTTAATAACTCATACGGCCATTCTGCCGACGAGACACTTATAGTCTTGCGCGTGGCAACAACAAAACAAATGCAAGACAATAAGCGGAATTGGCCCAGCAATTGCAAGTGCAGAAGTCACGCGGCTAATAACGTGCAGTAACTGAAATTAGGGCAAGAGTGTAGGTATTTAGACGCTAGCGTCGCTTTTATGTAGTCAGTTATTTCAACTCATCCGCTGAGACCGGCTGCCCTTGGTAATCCAAGGGAAATAAAGAATCTTAATCAAAACTAAGTGGTTAAATCTTACTTGCATATATGTTTCTCGTATTTATAAATAGATTCCCTGAGCAAGACGCGAATATGCGTCAAAACAAGTAGGAGGAAAATAAACGTTTATTCTATTTGTAATACAATACCGAAAAACCCCATACACAACATTAAACTCTCAGCTTAGTCGAGGAGAAATAATTATAACATACATGTATGCTTGGTTTTTGTACGGCTGCTAGTACCACTTTATATGAATTTGCTACTCTTCTACGCGAGAATCTGAAATGTGCTACTCTTCTACGCAAAAATCTGAAATGTGCTAGTCTTCCACGCAAATAGTGAAATGTGCTACTCTTCCACGCAAAAATCTGAAATGTGCTACTCTTCCACGCAAAATTGTGAAATGTGCTACTCTTCCACGCGAATAGTTAAATGTGCTAGTCTTGCACATAGGGGTATTTGAACGATTTAGGCGGCCATAAACCAGTTTGACAAAATTTTGAAGGAAACTTAAAAATTTAATCGCATTCGATAGATAACATTCCAAACAAACATTTCCCAGTCCCCTTCACTTTTCTAACTTGCACAGCGAACGCTCACCGTTGACCGGAAACAGAATATTCTAACGGTGCTTATAAATAAATTTTCGCGCTCTAGAAAGATCGTCTCGGTTTTAAGTTAATATTTTGATTTCTGCATTGTATTCTCAAAAATTAGTGATGGATCCGCATACAGAAGGTAATAATGCATTTAAGTGTTAAATATTTTTAGATGAATTTGAGGCCGCTGAACCAGAATATGAATCCACTTAATTAAAAAAAAAATGTTTCTGAGATATAAGCAAAAGTCATGTTTTCTAGGACCTTTCGGTCCTGTTGCTAGAAATCTGCAGAAATGTAAGGCGAACCCAACTATGTTATGTATTTCGGATTATACATTTGTTTTCCTTTACATTGGTGATATATAAGTGATGATTAAATAAATAGGTTTGAGTATACAAGGGCTTAAATTTAGGTAAATGTCAATTTAGATAAATCTACGATATTTCAGTAATTATTGTATCCAAATTGTTTAAAATTGGTATGTGAAGCAAAATTTTGGAACAAAATAGGATTATTATGAAATTTTTGGAAAAAGGAAGTGGCCCCGCCCATTTATGATGAAATGCTGTATCTCAGTATGCGCTTCACCAATCCGTACCAAACTCGGTATGAACCTTGCTTAGGCTACATCTAACATATCTGTTAAAAATCCTTGAAATCGGGCGATACCCACGCCCACTTCCCATATAACGGTAATACACAGAAACAAATAAAAGTCCTTTCCGGATAATAAAAAAACCGCCTGTCGAAATTAAACAAATTTGGTATCATATGAAAGAGGAATGAAATAGCTTTTAAACGGAAATAACGAACGATCTTAATTTATATTTTTTTTATAATTTAATACTAAAGAAATGCATACACCTGACACAAGGTTTTTCTATGGTACTTGATTAACATTTTTATTGAACATTTAGACATTTCAGTTAAAAAGATATTAAAGTCCTCTCTAATTTGGTACCAGCGGTTTGTGTATTATCCGGAAAGGACTTATATTTCGGAATAATATTCGCAACAACCCTGATCTGTAACTACTGAAGCTAATTGACCTCTTAGCATTAAATTAGATTATTATAATTTTTTGGATAATGGGCGCGACGCCGCCCACTTAAGACCACAAATGTATATCTTGGTAACTCATTTATCAATTTGTACCAAACTCGGAGCACTTAATATTCTTAGTATGGAAAAGCAATACGTTGAAAATACGAAAACTCCTATATTTCAGTAATTGAGGACGCTAATTTACTCTAAGTTAATACTTACCACATTCTCTTAACAATAATTAAGACTGTTTTATTACATTTTCTTACCTATACTGTGATACATATTTGAATTATCTAATTCCCTATATTAAAGTTGAATTTTTTAAACGGTGGCAACCCTGAGAGGTTGCTTTGAGATAAAGCCTTTTCGAACTTATCTCCATTGATACCCATATTGCAGCAATTCATTTGACTAATCAAACAAACATTTTTAACAGGTGGCAACTCTGTCAATATTTTAACCTAAATATAAAACTTCTCCTCGCCGAGACGAACACGTAAATATGCGTGTTCCTACAATCCGACCACGGCAACATGGAGTCCATCGATGTCAAACGTTAAGCAACTTTATTTTCTTTGTTTTGATGGAATATATGGACGCCCTCCTCTTCTATTTACTTGCTTTTCAACATTTACAATTCTATATGTCAAAACACGTCTTCTCTAAAGATTTCGAGTTGAAATATCCATAAAAATAGTTTTGGCTGCATAAATCGGTCAAATACCCCTATGTGCAATGTATTGATATTCATTTTACACTAGCAGAGCACCCGACGTCGTTCGGGGTAAACAAATAAAAATATAAAACAGAAATACAAATATTCAGTTCAGCATAATTTAAAGGAGACGAACTATTTTCTTTGTTTACATTAAGGCATCTTATGAGCCATACTTTTAGCTTTATCGTGCTTTAACGAATATATATTGATCATTACTTGTACTACAAATCTTGTTAGGTGGATTAAGGTAACGATCAAATTTCTAAATTAAAATTAGTCTACTACGGTACATTCCGTTTAGCTGCCTATTCGATTAGCTGTTTTAGTATAGCTGCACTTTTCTGGTAGAATGCTTAATCCGGAAGGAGTTTTATTCATTATGAGTGAATCTTTTTCGTTTAACCGTATCGCGGTATTAAAAAACGATTTAATCTTTCCATTTCAAAATACTCTATAGACGGTAAGGTTTCTAAAAAAACACACAGTTTAAATACATATTATGTATATCCCCTTATTACAAACTTGTTTATATATACTTTACTCTGAACACCTCCCATAGATACCTGTGTCTGAATACCAAATTTCAAGTTCATGCGACTTATGGTTCCGAAGTTATACCTGATAAAAAATTCCATGCCTATGGGATGCGCCACACCCCTTTTACAAACTCGTTTATATATACCCTCCTATAAACACCTACCATTGATATGACAATGATATGACAATGGTTCCGAAGTTATAGCTGATAAAAATTTCAACGAATATGGGATGTGCCACGCCCCCTTTTACAACCTCGCTTATACGCACCCTTCTGTAAGCACCTACCATTGATATGTATGCATACCAAATTTCAAGTTCGTGGGACTTATGGTTCCGAAGTTATGGCTGATAAAAAATTCCACGCCTACGGGATGTGCCACGCCCCCTTTTACAGACTCGTTTATACAGTAAAACCCGCTTAAGTACCTCACGAAAAATGTCAGCTTTTTAAGGTACTTAGGCGGGTTGGGTACTTAAAAGAACCCGCTTAAGTACCTCGATGCGGGTACTTAAGCGGACATAATTACTGATGTAATTACATCTTCTTGGTAACTTAAATAAATACTTGAATAACAACATTTAATGAAGTATATATAGTTTAAAACCAAAATCGTAGCATTATATAAATACATAAACATGTAAAGAAAAACTTTATTAAAAAAAATATTTAATGCAATGGTATAAAATTTTTACAAGAATTAAATTGTTTAAAAAGACAAAGTTGGACATATAATTTTGTACCAAATTCACAATATTATTGTTTGCCACTTATGTTTATTCATTAATTTTTAAGATTTTTCAATC
>NW_016162731.1:0-9642 GCF_001687245.7 Rhagoletis zephyria
GTACAAATTTTTCATATAATGAAACTAGTTCATAGTTTTTCTCTTTTTACTTGTAATATAAACATTTCTAAAAAAAATATATTTTTTGATTGCTCTTCGTATTTTCTGTCTTTTTTTAGTGCCTTATTTTGCTTTTTTTGCAATACCCTTTTTTTGCCTTTTCCTGCCTTTTTCGCTATTTTATTTTGCCTTTTCCAGCCTATTTCGTTACTTTATTTTGCCTTTTTATAGGTTTTTAGGTCCTAAGAATCCGTTCCCTGCTCATTACACATAGGTTCTCACTTATAGTCTTGTTTTCCATTTCCAATTTTGCTTTAATTATTCGAACTTTACAAACAAAAAATGCACTTGAAACTTACAAAATGAACAGGTTGCGCAAACAACGGGTCAATACCGTTCTGAAAGTGTAAGATAGGTATATTTCTGTCTAACGGTGTTTTTTTATTTTACAAAAGCTAAATGAAGTTTCGGAGTATGTCCTACTACAGAATAACAACACAAAATAATGTAAAACTGCTTTTACGAAATCGGACTTTTGCACAGCCAAATGAACCATTTGACCTAATGTAAGGTATTTTGCCTACACTTCAAACTAGAAAATTTTCGTTGTGAAACTTTTTTGAATTTTTGTCATTATGTGCTCGCAGAGTGTACAGCAGGTGCAAATAGTACCAGGAATTGTTTTATTTCAAATATATATTAGATAAGTCTTTTTTTATCAAGAAGCTGCGAAACAGAATTTTTCCGCAGTGAAATACTGATTTTGTCCGAAAAAATATACGAGCGTTATGCATACCACTTATATTTTTGTATAGTTGATAGAAAACGTTGCCAGTGGGAAAATGTAATGTATAGTAACCGAAAATATAATCAGGGCGACTACTTTTCCGGCTGGGATACTATGCAATTATGCATTACACTTAGGTTTCTTTTTATGCGGTTTTTTTTGTGCGGATTTGAATGCATGCGGTATTTGAAACCATTTTTTCGCTCTAGCGATTTTGCTTTTTTAGAGTTTTACTTACTTTTTTCAGTGTGTAAGAGACAATGGTTCTGTTAAATTGCTTGTCTTTGTATTCTTACTTAATTCATGCATTCTGGTATTTTTTTTTTGTTTTTGATTAAAATACAGATGAAATTTTTTTTATTTCGATAATGTTCAGTATTACATGGGGAAATAAGTGTAGAAGTGAAGAAATAAATTGTTCTTTTGCTTAATATTGCCTCACTGGCTTTTTTTGTGCGGCTTTTTAGAATTTCTTACATAAAGTACCTGAATTTATGCGGTTTTTGAAGATGCTGGAACGCATCCCCTGTTTTTGTATGAAAGTAAAAAACTTTTTTATGCGGATTTTTTTGTATGCGGCTTTCTGAGGAACACATGTGCCGCATAAAAAAAGACCTGAGTGTATGTACATATGTATGTGCAGAAGTACAAATACCCAGTCGGACTTGGTTGCTTCCGAAACATAAGTACTTACAACATACAACAAAATTCTTGTTCCACTCTTTTTGTAACTAATACATGAAATCTTTACTTCACAATTATTCTTGCTTGCACTTATTTACTTGTTGAAGTCAAATCATTACTCATAGGCGATTTTAGCAATGAGGCCGTATGGTCCGACTGGGTCGGTACTATGTATCAGCATAATCTGATGAATGCGGCGCGCACACAATGAAGCTGGCAGTCTATTTATTTGCTACTGCAGATGTTATCAAAAATGTTTAGCGACTATTTAACCTAATTTCCATAAAATGAAATAAGAAACAGGTTTTCGAGTGCTGCGTGTTACAGTTCAGTAAACTGTATTGCGCTGTCAAAGCAGTGAGCTCCTTACTAAGTGAATATAGATTGATTCAGTGTACTTAATAGGCGTGTCCTATTTTTGCGGAATTTAATATAAGTACATACATTTGTATCTAAGTAAAAACTTTTCGTAATAGGCACGGTATAGATTTATTCATATTTTATGCACAGAAATCCTTCAATAGTTCAAATTTCGTAAATTTCAGTGTTGTGTTTTGGTATAAAAAGGTGCATTTCCAAAAGCTGCCTCGTAAATACGAGGTTTCCGAGGCTTTTACTCATCGCGCTCAATCTCCTAAATGCTTTTCTCCGCGCATAGGCAGCAATCGGCTAAATTATGACTATAAATTGTTATAAATTATCTTCTTCAAAAAAGCCTCAAGCTGCAATTTAAAAGTACTGTTTCAAGCTTTTTGTTATTTGCAGTCAAGACGGCATTTTACAAAAATCACACTTCAAAATTCATAAACAGTTCTTACTATCAATTTGATATTTAAAACTTTTCGGAACCCAAAAAACACCGGCATCCCTAGTATCTACATATGTATGTATGCATGTATGTTAGCATGACTAAATTTTAATTTTTTTCCCCCTACTTATTGCATGGTAATCGCGCATCAAAATCACGCTCGAAAAACTTCTAACTCAACAGTTTTCCAGCTTTTGCTTATGCACACACACACACACACAAACTACTCCTAATACACATGCACACCGACTGATTTTGATTGCGATTGCATTTTGTTTTTGCAGCTAATGGCACTGCACATTGCATGTCACATGCTCGCCTTGCTCCAATGCTCTTAGCAAATCCACCCAATAAAAGAATCCTTTTAACTCGAAAATGATTATCGATCAATGCTTTTATGCGAAACTTCGAGCGCCGCGAACAAATCGTTGATGCGGCTGCATTGTTGCGCATCATACCACTACTGGGATGAATCTGTGTATGAATGTAGATACATATGTTTGTATATACATACATATATACCCTGCGGAAAAAATTAGCATTTGATAAAAAATAGCCCACTTCTAGTTAGATTTTTTGCAGGATTTCTAGTTGACAAGTAATGCAGGAGATCGTTTTCTGAACACGTTTCTATTTAAATATCCTCGAACTCGCAAAATACTTCTTCGAATTGAGGACAAATAAAAGGCAGATCGAAATTTCAAATTATCATTTTGAAGTTATGTTCATAGAAATATATTTAGCTTTCTTCAAAGAAAATATACAGATAATAATGACTTTTATTTACCTCCTTCCTAATCAACTTAAAATTAGCTTATAGTTAGATACATTTCCTGCAGGGTATGATGTATGTAACTACATAAATAGTGGTAGGAGTTGAACCGAAGTAGCTGTGTACACTAAACGTCTGGCCGCGGTAATACGCCATCAATCTATGCCAACAACAGCAAATGCACTCAATATTTAGTGGCAAAAGAAGCGGCAAGCACACACGCTTAGACGTTGCTTCACTGTGTTGATGTGTGTTTGACTGTGTGTGCATCCATTTTCTATCGCTGAAATATCTTTTTCATCGTTTTTTGCAAAAACAACGACAACCATACAAGCAACCAAGTCCGCATCATTTGCTCATCATCATCATCAACAACCGCATTATCGGCGGCACCTAAATACTTGCGTATGCATACTTTTGCGAATACATATATACTTATGTAGGCACGTACTTGTTTCATATGCATACATATATGTACGTACACGTATGCTATTTTTATCTATGCGCGCGCCTAGGCGTATGCAACCANACGTATACATATATACTTATGTAGGCACGTACCTACTTGTTTCATATGCATACATATATGTATGTACACGTATGCTATTTTTATCTATGCGCGCGCCTAGGCGTATGCAACCATTCTAAGCATAATCCATTCGCTGCCGAATCGAGTTTTTCACATCAGCATCATTCATTGGCCTGTTTTTTTTTTATTTAACTATTTGGCTTGGTAAAGCACTCAAGCAACTGCTGCATAGAAATCAAAGCAGCGTATTGCGCCACGCACGCAAAAATTCACTGAGCCATGTGATATGCGTTTGCTTAGCCTTTAGAAAATTCTCAGTTTGATTTTGTAAGTAAATGTGAANCACTATTTGGCTTGGTAAAGCACTCAAACAACTGCTGCATAGAAATCAAAGCAGCGTATTGCGTCACGCACGCAAAAATTCACTGAGCCATGTGATATGCGTTGCTTAGCCTTTAGAAAATTCTCAGTTTGATTTTGTAAGTAAATGTGAATTTAAGAAGAAGAAGGTTCGCAAGTGCTCTTGCATAAATTTGTCTTAACGTAAGAATCTACTAAGTTTCACACACTCCCCACACGTTGTGGCTATATCCTTCGCGTGCTGCTTTCAATTTCGAATTTAAAGTTGCTAGGTATAAACACACATCGCCAATTGCTTGGAACCAGCTTTCACTCGCCCTCCCGTACTTCAGGCATACATACCTCCATATTCACTGACACATAAGCTCATAAATATGTATGTACGCAATCATTTGCTCTCAAAGGCTCATCACATTTGATTGAAAACCAAATTTTAATAAACCTATCGGTATGCTTTATTGATGCTGTCCGTAAGCCGTTAGAGATTTCTAGTTATTAAAAAATTGCTTGAATATGTTTGCATCAGTTCGTAAAGTAGGTCATGGTGAAACATGCAGTAATTTCCGTGAAATTCTCACTTCAAAATTCAATTAAATTATAAGGAGCATGAAGAAATGTGAAGTACTTATTGGCAAGTGATATATCTGTTTTAGACAGTGAAATGTGAGTGATTAGCAAGCGGACCGCTTGCATTCGTTTTAACTACGAGGCATATTGTGGAACCAATAAGGCATCATTTATTATGGAAAAAATATTTCTTCAAAAATAGTGGTGGCATAAACCATTGTAAGATCATTTTCTTTTATTATTACTAAATCGAGTATCCGAATCTGCGACCTAAAATGATATATTGTGTTACGGCTAATTGTAATTACTCCAACATTAGGCTATTTAAGAAGCGAAGGGTAGCGATCTTCAAAAGTGACACAACTCAAAATTTGGCATTTTTGAAATTATGCGCTAAAAATGTACACAGAGATTTAATTTGCCATTCAGAAAAAGCTGGAGTAAATTCTTGTTTTAATTTGTTGAAAAAACCTAATCTAACCTAAAAACCTTGCCCATGCGCATGATTTGCATGCGCTAAGAAGTAGTTTTTCGCATTTTCTGACCAACTTGTAATTTTGAGTTGTGTCACTATTGAAGATCGTGTGCGATATGTATATAAAAATCAGCAGTTTGATTTTAACAAACGTAAGTAACGTTTATACGTACATTTTCCACCTGTTAGCTGTAAATGCACCACATACTTAAGCAGGGAGATACACATGAGACAAAATTCGCCAAGTGTACCAGGGAAAAAAAATTGATGGCTGTATTTTGTTCAAGCTCCACCACGTTGTTGCGATGGTTACTTGAAATCAATGCGTAAAAGATTTTTTTCTGCGCATTTTTTTGTCGAGTTATACGAGCTTAAGCATGCAAATTTCAGCCCATTTTCTTAGTCACAAGATTTCTTAAAATTCTTTACTCATGTCACGCTTATGATGGAGGATCAAAAATTGCTGACCTATTAGAACTTATTCCTTGCTCTTTGCTGGAGACTATAATTTTTTGCTAAAATTTTATTTTGCAGCAAATGTCAAAAAACTTCTTTTTGCATTTTTTAAACAATTTATCATTTTTGTTACTTTTAGCAAATAGCTTTTTTCGATGGCTTATTTTCTAAGCCTTCCAACCTTATATAATTTGTATTGGACGTGGCAAAAAGACTACAAGTTTTTCATAATAGAACGCACTCGGGTCCGCCTTGAAAATAGCCAAAAAACTATACAAAGCTTTACAAAATTACTTAAAAAAACATCCCTCATCCCCGTTTATTTCTTAAAGTGAACACAATAAAACGTAAACGAAATAAGAACCTTTGGGGAAAGTAGTGTCTTTCCTTTCAATAGAATTTCTATCGATATTATCTATAGCGTTCTGAAATAATAAAAAAATGTTGTGGCAATTGTCACTCGAAACGACGATGCAGTATCGGAAAGCGAAATCCAAAAATTTTCGTTTCGTTAGTTGGTCATTTTTGGCGACCTCTTACGACTAATATTCTGTCATGTTCTTTATTTGACGGCTTTATATTGGGAAGAAGTTCTTGATAAAAAAAGACCATGAATATCAAGAAAAAACTATCGGAATATCCCTCGACTTATCATTTTTCTTCAATTTATAATTTGTTATTTATAAATGACGCGACTCCAGAGCCACCAAGCGAGTTTTCTAGTGGTTAGTCCATATGTAATAGGACCGACCATACGTGAAAGGTATAACATCCGACAATTTGACTGAACTCGATCCAGTGCTTTTTGAGCTTAGTCTGAAGAACAAACACAGCTACCATTTTATGTATATAGGTATGTATGTAGATGGAACAATCTATAACAAAACTTATAAAAATTCAAATGTCAAACTTCGATTTTTTTTTTTAATTTTCACAAAAAATTTAACCCTTTCCCAAAATTAAAAAGAAAATACCAATTGCTCAATGCGATTTAGAAATCTAGGAGAAAATGGTTCCCAGTCTAATGATGCTTGCCTATCTACATATATTTAGGACTTTAGCATAATGCGGTTCCAGAGATAGGCGATTCGAGAAGTTAAGTTTGTATGAGAGGTGCTACGCCCCCTTTTTCAATATCTGCTACTTTTTGCCATAAGTACGCTGCTGATACAATATGTATGCGATAGGAGATGTTAAGTTTGTATGGGAGGTGCCACGCCCCTTCTTCCAAAAGCTTCTAGTTTTCGCCATAAGTAGGGTATTTACAATTTAGGCATCCGTGCCAAGTTTCAGTTTCCCAGCGTAGTTGGATTAAGAGATATATAGGCGCCCTCAAAAAAGCGAATTCAACCTTTTTTTGTGACGCATATACATATGTATGTGTAGATCCATCCATCATTCTCCCACTGTATAAGAACGTTAGGAATATCCCGACCTCAGCGCAGCCTATTGTGAAATTTTTTAGTCCGAATATTACTTTTCAATTGGCTAACAAATGTTCTAATTATCAGCTAAATCTGCACCAATTTAGTTTTTGGGAAAATCCCGACCCCAGTGCCACCTAGCGATTAAATTTTTAGTCGAAATATTCCCCCGTTTAGTAGTTTAGTGACATTCAGTATACGGAAAAATCTATGAAATTGTGAAATCGTGACGTCTCAGCATTCCTCATTTTTCGGCAACAACAACAAAAAAATTCATCTTATTTTAAATCAAAAAACCTTCTACACAGAAGGTCCAAAAGGTCCAAAAAAGTACTTTTTACAGAATTGAAATCGGTTCAGCCGTTTGGTCAGGCATCATGGTCATACGAAAGACATTTCATTTTTATGTATATAGATTTGGCACTCACACATATATTCATTTGTTAGGCCTCCAGTTTGTGATGTGCGTCTTAATATTATTACACAAATGAAAGGGCCTACAATTGTACGCTACCGCAGAATGGCAGACGGGTTTTAAAGAAACGCAAATACTATACGGCAGCCCTTAAAAAAATAGCTTGAACTTAAAGCTTAGGTTGTTAATGTACAACTTCACGAGAAAGCTTATCGTTACAGTAAGTCATCTATATGACACGCTAATTTAATGCTTAAACTCATTCACTCAAAAAAATTTTGTTTAACTGTATACATTTAAATGATTACACAGAAACTTCCTAACACATAAAAATAGTAGAAAATAGTAGTTTTATAATTGCAAATTTATTTGAGCTTTGAATAGAATTGAACAAAAGGCCGAAGCGAAGTGTGGAAAGCAAAAAAAACGTCAACGGCGACAATTTAAAACAAATCGATTAAATTACCGCACCCACATACATATCTGTGAGTCTGTGTGTGATAATGAATATGTATGTACATTCGTAAGCTGATTGTTATTGAGTTTTATACAAATTCGCATGACAAACAAATAAAATCATTACAAAAAGTTTTCATTACTTATAAGTTAAGTATGTATAAATAGTCACATATAATAATTAAAGCTACAAACCAACTTAAATACGCACACACGCACATGTATGTAGTACGTATGTGTGCTCATATGCAAATGTGGAAGTGTTTATGCCCAATGCAAATATGATTTAAATAACAAACCAATATTTGTGCTAAATTGCGTTTCATTGTGGCAAAAAGTTTGTGCAGATCGTACAAACTGCTGGATAGCTGGTGCACATGCGCGAATTGTGATTAATTAAGTACTATTTTTCGAGCATACTACCCTGTATACATATATGCATATGTACATATATTGTATGGATGCGCAGAGAGATGCAGCTTTTGTTGATTTAATGAAGTTAAGTGCACTTGTTGCAGTCAACTCGATACGGGTTTCAATTAATATACTAATACAAACAAACGCAGATACACACTTACACACATACATACATGCATAATTGTGCATCTCTTCATATTTATTCGGTTGCGTACATTTATATGAGTCGTATTTGTACATTTAATTCGTTTATATTGCGAATAAATATACATCCATATATACAAACATATATAACCGTAAAATTGTAATAAAATTAAGTTTATTTGTATGTGTTTGTTGCAAAAAGTTCGTGCTCATGTATCGTTGCTTTCTGACATAAACTTATTTTAGAAATAATTAATTCACATTGTATGGACACCATGAAAATGCATATCAATTTTTAATTTCAATTATTTTATACCACAACCTACAAATGATGCAAAAAATACACACATATCTATAGCTTTTTAACAATTTTTTTCTTTGCAGGTAAGTGTCAAATTTATGCAGGCGTGAAGCTAATAATCACATAATTATTACATTTTGGGTTAATTACCGCAAGCCAATGAAAGTACGCGATTAAACGGATTTGGTAACTATTTTTAATTAGTCGAAATTTTGGAAATTAAATTCAAATTAGACTTATGCAACGCACATCAAAAATAATGTAAATGTCGCTTTTTTGCTAAATTTCATATAATTTTTTTAGAGTACAGATTTTGGACTTAAATATCCAATATAAAACCATAGATGACATTTCGTGAAACAAGTATGTAGTCTTTAAACATATGTAAACAACAACGAAATGTTGTCAAAAATTAAATTTCGTACTACCACCTTGCCTGACCAAACTGCTGAACTGATAAACCTTTTGTTGTTGCTTTTAAAGCTGAGACGTCACGATTTCACTGAACTAGTAAATGGCTGGAAAATGGTGTCCGAATTGGAAAGTCCCATATTCTATCAGCAAATCTCACAAGATAAAGTTTTCGACAAAAACTTATTTTAAAATAAAAAATTGGAAATAATGACATATGTACATATATACATACATACATAAATACAATTTGAGGCATTTCATGTCACCGCGGCCAACTCTGTGCGCGACCTCTCAGGATTTGGATGGAAGTTGAAGAGACTGAAAATCTAGGTGACGTGAATAAACGTGCAGCATATTTTGCCGATATGACGTAGGGTTGCCTAATTACACGGGGCTTAAATTTTAGGAAAAGTCATACATACCTTTCTTAAAAGTGCTGTATCTTGGAAACCTTTTAACAAAACTTAATGAAAAAATGTATTTCTTCCGTGTCATTATGGGCTTTAATTATACATTTTTATACCCGAGCGCACTTGTGCACAAGGGTATATTAATTTTGTTCACATAACGGTTGTTTGTAACAGCCAAAACGAATCGAGATAGATATAGACAAATGTATACATAAATGATCAG
>NW_016162731.1:10195-41023 GCF_001687245.7 Rhagoletis zephyria
TTACTCAAAATTGATACACCTCGGCTTACCATCTAGCGGAAGGTTTCGGAAGGGTGAAAAAACATATATTTAATACTTGCGCCGGGTATTTAATGTTCGGCTCCGCCCGAACTTAGACTTTCTTACTTGTTTAAATTAATTTGCAACGTATAAAAAACAAAAACAAAATTAACATTTTTCTTCTTTTTTTTTAATATAGCATTTTTTAAAATTGTTTATTTGTACATACAAACTTTGTCTATGACGTCGACTTTAAGTATCCCGATGGGTGTAATGGGCTACTTAGGTGTATGGACTCTATATCGTCTAACGCTCGAGCAATATGATAAATAGACATTGAAATTTTACGAAATTGTATACTTTTGAAAGAGGAGAGGTGTGTAAAAAAACAAAACCAATATGAATAAATCATATTAACGCGGTGACATGAAATGCCTCATTTGTAAATTGGCCAGCAGCACTTCTAAGAGTTCTCTTATTTGGATAGACTGCTAACATGGTTGGTGAATTTTATTCGCATATATTTTTTTACGCCAAACTGACCGAAACCTCAAAGCTGAAGGCGGAAAAATTAATACGTGAATATGTATGTATGTATGTTTTCAAAAATATTTTTGAAATCTCAATTTATTATTTAAAAGTAATGAAATAGTTTTATTATTCTAGATTCGTTCTATTTGACAAGAAGAACATTTGAACCATTTATTTTTAGCATTTTAAAACATATACAATTATTGAAATTAAAAAATCGTTAAATTTCAAAAATTACAAAATATGTAGCTGCGTCTGTCGGATGCTGTATTTTTTTTTTTTTATTTGGTGGCAGACTTTCATTGCCTCCAATATGACTATTCTATCTGAAATCTTCACAAAATTTCGGTACTTTTTCCCATGAAAAAGGTTTTGAGGCCAAAACTGTTTTTGAATAATTTTTTATTGAAATTGTTTCTGGACCCCCATTATTGAAATAAATGATTGAAGAATGCTTTTGTTTTTTGCGATAGAAGGGAGTGAAACTAAAAAACAACTCTTGAGATTTGCTCATATATATATATATATATATATATATATATTTTGACAAGTTTTAACAATTTATCTTTTTGTTACTTAATTTTAGTTATTTTTTTATAAAGATATAGTCTAAAGACCAAATAAATGCAAGTTTCAATATTTAAAAAATTTTCAACAAACTTTCATAAAAATGTCGAGCTATTTAATTCGATTTTGGTAAAATGCACGTTTGATGTTTTTGCAATTTTTCTTTTGTTGCCAACGTGAGTAATTTTCTTCCATACGAAGTATGTTCCATGATGTTTTTACATAGCTTCAATAAAAAAGTTGCTAGAAATCAACGGTAAGTGCTTGCTACTCCAAACTTGCACTTCATTATGCCAAAATACTTTTTAGATATCTAATTAAAAATCTCGAAATTTTTAAGAAATTTGACTGATTTTTTATTTTTATTTTTTATATTAAATATCAATTTGATAAATTTTGAAAACTTGTGAATAAGTTCTGCGCCTATAATTATGACACCAGTGCTTGAGTTTTAAAAGGCATTAAAAACTAAACTTCATGACAGATTTTTTCATGTGCGCAAGAAATTTTTTCTGTCACAAAAAATGGGCAGAGGGAAAGTTTGGTTGAAAAAGAATTCCCCATGAGCAAATCAAAATGCCGTGTCCGTCTGTATTAAATTTAACCACGCCCACTTCCGATGTAGTATCTAAATATCTTATACTTTAATAATTTTGTTGTAGTTTTATTTTTTTGAATTTTGCAGTTCAAATTTACATTTCAAATATATCACCAAACATTTTTGGGTCGTTGCCTATGGTCTATGGTTAATGACAGAAAACTCCTATACATGCACATTGCTTCATGTGCTAATTTTCAAATAAGCATATTGTCGATGACTGGCTTACTATACTTACTGTGCTAAATATCAGCTTCAACTAGGGAAGCATTGAGACGGGGTAGCCAAAATTAATTTTTATTTCTGTGCCATCTCATAAGCGGTATGGCATTTGGCTGCTAGAAGAGTACATATTTATTTGCCCATGCATATGGGTTCACATAACAGCAAGTGTTAGAATCTTCTTGATTATATTTCTGTCGGATGTTATAATAAAAATCTCTTTCCAATTTCATTACCATTTACACTTTGCGAAAGAAAGTAATTTTTAGTTCTTCGAATATACAAAAAAAATAACGAACTTTAATTTAACTAAAAGTTTTCAATTTCTCCAACGACTACACACATGAGTGTATGTATCATGATAAAAACATAACAAGGTAAAACCATTGAGAGGCAGTCTGACGTTTGCCAACAATATAATTTTAAAATCAAAACTCAAACTCACACACACATTCTCATTTTCAATCTCAAACAACAACAAATGTGAACAATTTAATTTTTTTATTTTCAATTTTATATGATTTTAAAATGTTGGCAAACGTCAGAAAAAAATCATGGCCGACGAATTGAGAGAATGAATTTACCTTGTAATGTTTTTATCATGGTATGTATACTGTTTATCCCCTTTTTCGCTGACTCTTTAGCTTTTTCATTTATTGGATCAGCGGTTAATGTGGTACGGCAGCGACCAAATATGTACATATTTATTTAAGTAGGTAAGTGTGCGCTGGGTCTTGTGTGTGCTTACGGTTACCCCTGAGTAACTTTCAATATCTAGGTGAGGCTTTGAGTTGTATGCTATATGTGGGTACATATATACGTACATATTTGGGGATATAAACATATTACAGTTCACACCTGGCTGCTTTCTGCTGTGCGTTGAGTGGTATATTTTTCACATGTGCTACCACAACTTTACGGTACATGAACTGGTGTTCCAAAAAGCGTATAATCTGATATTCTCCATGAAATCTGTTTCTTTATTTTCAACAGTACATCCATAAGAAAAGGAGTTTCTATTACTGCCATCAGTGCAAATGGCAATTTGTCAATAAAGCCGGGATTTTTGGGACTTAAAAAATGCCGGAATCCCGGGATTAACATTCCTAGTGCGTATACGCCCCGTAGCACCATCCTTTTACTCGCAAGCCTTTACTTAAAAGTCCTATTATTTAAATGTAATTAAATATTGGCGTGGAAGATGTTTGCACAGTATTCCTTATGCATATGTATACATTTTACTTTCTTCAGGTACATAATAATTTAACAATAAATTTCGAGTATGTCAATAAAAATAGTAAAAATGGATTTTTTTAGTTTCTCAACCCCCACCTTGCCACCTTTTACTCAATGTAACTCATTTGGTGGCATACTAGATTTATGACACTAAATTTGTTCGGTTTGGCAAGAAGAACACTTTCACCATTTAGTTTTAATAATTTGAATTATCTTAAATTATTCAAATTAAAAAAATCTTAAAACTTAAGAAATTACAATATAGCTGCGACAGATATTCTGTATGCTGCCACTTTTTTTCATTTGGTTGCATACTCTTGAAACTTCACAAATATGTTGTATCTGATGCCAACGTCCATTAATATGAAAATTCTATTTGAAAACTTCCCAATGTTATAAAAAAAATTATGATTTTTTCGAATGGCAATGAAACAAACGATTTTTAAGCAAAAACCAAAACCGACTTCAATTCCCTTAAAAAAATTTAAGATTGGCGTTAATTTCTTCACGATACAATTATCGGATCTAAACAAAATTAGTATGGGACCATCCCTGAGGTACCATACCTTTCCGACGAAAAAAGGATTATCGAAATTGGTTAATGTGGTCCAAAGTTATGCGGTAACATACATACATAAAACTAAAAAAAAAATATTCCGACGAACTGATAACCTCCTCCTTTTTTAAAAGTCGGTTAAAAATTCGTAATTGTCGTACTTTTTCGCTTTAAAAGCTTTTAGGGCAAAAATTGTTCAAATACTTGATTTTTACTTACTGTATCTTTGTATGTATGGCCTGTAATTTTGCAATCAATATTTAACAAACTTCCCGATGAGCTAAAGACTTGAAATTTCACACTAAGCTCAGAGCCCGATGACAATGCAAGATCAAAGAATCCGAATTAATCCGCTAGGTGGCGTAGGAGTCGAGATATTTGTAGAACTCTTATTTATAGTCTGATATGGTTCATATTTAGAATTTATTTTACTTATCTAAAAAGGTAATAACTCTACAAAAAAAAATTCCGATAGGAGGCGCAGGCGTCGAGGTATTTGGAAAACCCGTATTTATGATCCGATTTGGATCAAATTTAGAATACATACAAATATGTGTATTAACTACCTAAATTAAAATCAATTGAAACCCCAACTCATGCCTAGCGACTCAATAAAAGAGGAGGCTTACGTAAAGAATTGGAAATATTTGAAGGAGCTAACATAATGCTACGATCCAATATTGATGTATCCAAAGGACTTATAAATGGCGCAATAGTATTCAGCGCTGAAATTATCTGACCAAATTTTAGACGACATCATATGTATCGGGAAGGTATACCATCAATACGTGTAAAATTTGGAAATGAAGGCATACATGTAATATAGCCAAAGTCAATACTGATTACGGCAAAGTTAAGCTACGGAACCACTGAAAGGAGAATGCTGCCAGTCATACTATCATGGGCATCAACAGTACAGAAGATGCAAGGTAGTACTATGGACTACGCTGTTAGGATAATTAAATCAGGTTAGGGAACTTCCTATATTTCTTAATCGTTACATCTAAAAATTATTGTATACTTTTTAGTTCTTGCTGCAACAAAAGCGTGTTTTTAGTTTTGATAAACTATAACTTTATTTTTATTGTACTTGGAACTCCATTGATTGAAATAAATGTAAGAAGAATGCTTTGGCGTTTTTTTTTCTGGCGAGAGAAGGGAAGGACACTCAAAAAACCAATGGTGTTGGCAAACCAAACCTAGTTGGAAACCTAAACCTAAATCAGAAGGGTCACTGAATCTTCACAAGTTGAGAATTTTTTTTTAGTAATACATATCGTCGCTGGAATAATGAAGTAGTGTAACATGAAAAGTATAATTTTGAGAAAAATGAATTAGAAGTTTTTATAATCCAATCGACCAAATCTAAACCTTAATTGTACGCCGTCCTTTTTACTGATTTCATAGCTGTAAATCCACAAAAAAATTCTGCACCATATTTACTTAGAAATACCATTTGAGCTCCGTTTTCTATTTATATTGGTTACAAACTCACAAAAATCAATTGACGTATATCGATATTACATTATTTTATTATTCACATTTTGAAGCTGGCTGTGAAAGTTAGCAGCAATATATTGAAGTAAAATACTCTACCGTTCTTTTGATATTATAAGAATTTCTTTGGGATTTATGGGGATGTATGGTGCACATGACACCTGTAAACAATTGTAGTACCTAACAGTCATTATAAAATTTCGTTTTTCGCGAATAAGTTCGTGATCCAAAAAGATATTTAACAAAACTAAAGATTTTTCTAATAGATTAAAGAATTGTCTGTCCTATTAATGTTTTTCGGTCATTTACCATAATTGGTCTGATTCAATCAAGCTGCACTTTGATGAACCACTCTTTTGCAATGGAAACGCGGAAAATTCATACGGCCATCCTTGTGTTTCAAAAATCCCTTGAAATGCACGCGAAGAACTAAAAGATGTAATACAAACCGGTACCTACTGACATGCTGCTCATATTCGCACCTTTTGAATAACATGCCACTTACTTACATATATAAATTTTCTGAGTTGATACACAAATATGTATTTTTTCAGCAAACATTTGAAGCCACAAATGAGTATTTAGTGAGTGATATTTCGGAGACTTTACGCTCATAATTAGCTCATTTAAGAGTTCGAAATAAGAGAGTTTCCCTTCCTCAGAAGGTTGAATTATATGAGCTTAAATTCATACATACCTGTATACATACCTCAGTGTATATAAACATTCCAAGATACATACATACATTTAATAGCAGCAGCTGCATCTAAATTTTGTTTATTTTTTCCCCCAATCAATTTCAATTTTTTTATAAACAAGTTAATATATAAATTTCGTATAAACAAGTTAATATATAAATTTCCTAAAAGATTTATATAAGAGCCACCCATTTTTTTGTTTTAAACCTCATATTTCTTACCCACCTAGAACTTCTTTCGGACTCATATGTTCTGAACGCTCAGACTATGTTTGCGGGGTTAATACATACTTACATATGCATATGTGACAATCGATCAAAGCAAACAAATCACTGTTCAGCCTAAATGTAGGCAATTTATTTCTGCAATTTTCATTTATTCAAATTTTATTCATGTACATATGTTGTGAACTAAAATGCTACAAGTTTGCTTTTCAACCCAATTAGTTTACGCTCTATCCTTTTTCAATGTTAGCGACTGGTATTTTTAACATGGCGGTGTCCTACGATATCTAAGTTGTCAGGCTATGCATCAGCATCGACTAGTCGAAATACTAGTAGCATCATACCAGTTGATGAGATAATCTGCCGATTCATCCCCGTGAAAAACATAAGTATGCCATTTTGCTCGCGGCGCTCCAACAATCGCTTTGGCCGACAAGGCAAAGCACTGACTTAGTTTTATTGTGATTTTTAAAGCTAATTTACAAAAAAAAAGTATTAATTTTATTTTTTAAGGCACAAGCATTTCTTTACGTATGTATGTTTTTTTTTGCAATGAATTAGATTTTCAAATTTGTTATTTATATTTAAATCGAACTAATTTTATTGACTTCTTTATTGGTGCCGAGTCCAAAACAGCATTCCAGTCGTTTCCCTTCTGTGCCAACTGGAAATGCTATGTGAAGCCAAGTCTTCTCCACCTGGTCATTCCAACGCAGAGGAGGCCTCCCTCTCTCTCTGTTACCTGCATCGCTACCCGCGTTGAATACTTTCAGTGCTGTCCATTCTGTCCTGTCTGTGTCTGTCCATTCCAACGACCTGACCTATCCAGCGGAGCCGCTGAATTTTATTTTGCTGCACTACGTCTATGTTGTTATATTGACTTACAATGATTTAACTTGAAAACTCTTAACCACCTTCAAGCGGACTCGAACCAGCGATCTCAGAACTAGAAATTTGTAAGAAAAGGAATTAACTGCTTTTAATTTTTGGACTTGGCAATTCAAAGGCAGATGTCGCTGAACGTTTAATTTCTTCGAAATTGTCGAACTGGTAGGCCACCGTTTTAACACATACTAGTTAATGAACTGGTATTTTTACTGCCTGGTTTTGGTTTTTCCCTACAGGGTATGTATGAATATTTTATTCCTGCTAGATCGCGTAAGATGCTCATAGTGATTGTAATTGAAGAACTTTCACACAACACCGCACCAACTTTGCAATCTTCGCTTTTAAGGTAGCCTCATAGCAATTAAAACTAACAAAAGAAATTTAATTTGCCAAACTGTTTTGTTTATTTTAATTTGGCAGTATTCATACGTATATATATTGTATGTATGTACGTTAGAGTGGTCCAATATTTGTAAGGGGAAAAAAGTTTCATCCTAGAAAACGGGGTACCCCCTTGGTTTTTTTCCTTTTCATATTTGTTATATCTATAACAACTTTCAGTTTTCTACTGCAACCAATGCAGTGTGCTCAATGACTTTGAAATGCGCTACTATATCGCTGTAAAACTGGCAAAAAGATTGGCGATTTTTTTAAAAAGCTACTGTTGCCATGACAACTGAAGATTGTGCTATTTTTTTAGGTAATTTGAATTTGAAATCTTTTTAGGTTACTAAACCAATTATTTGATAATTATATATGTACACAATACTTCTAGAGTAAAATATGAGCAGCCTCTAAATTTATACATAGAAACTTAAGGTTTGGTACCAGAACTTTTTCGGCAGAACCCTATCTTGGAAAATTTTTTTTTGGACCACTCTAATAAACATATGTACATGCATGCATGAAGGCATACTGCAGCCCATACATACAAATTACTCATACGCCACCGTGGCTTATATTGTACGACCAAAACATGCAGCATTCGCCAAAATGTGTAAAAACTGCGGAAGCATCAACTTTTAACCAAAGTATTTTGAACTACATACATATAACCAAACAATTCAAGCACCGATGAAAAGTATGCACCTAACGGTAAGTTAGTAATACACGCAGAATTTATTCGATATTTGCTTTTACCTACATAAGTCGCGGCTGTGCTGTGTTGATGTTGATGCTTGTTAACGAATACCACCAATTCACCTAAGTAAGCAACAGCATATGCCCCACTGAAAGCCACCAATGTTGAACTATGGCAAACAAAAGTAGTCGGTGTACACACATACAAAGAGACTAATGTATATGTAGCTTGGCACAGTTATGCACTCTGAACCAGCTCACTCGCTCGCTTACTCGCTCCCTGTTGTACACACTGCCAAACACCTAAGCTCACAAGCACACAATTACATAAGTATGTACTCATACGTACGTGACTGCTATGCATTTGTGGTTATGCTGTTGATGCTTTGCTGTTCTCAACATTACTACAAATGCAAAAACACATACTCACACTCCTTTAAATTCAACTTCACATTATTTGTCTGTTGCGGATGCGGCTGGTGTTACTGTTTCTGATGGTAACTGGTGTGATAATTCTGGTTACGGTGGTACCGTGTACAGCTATCATCTATGGCTTTCACATCTGTGGTAATTGCATTCGTACCTTGTCTTCCTAGTGGTAGTAGTGGCGATCTTGATTGTGTTAGTGCTGTTTCGTTGCACTTTGTTGACTGCAGTGTCAGTTCGTTTGCGCGCTGTTTTCGCATGTTTATCTTTTTATTTGAGGTTCGTACAACAGGTAATTGGAGGAAATTTCATTTTATACTTCATGTATTCACAAAAAATAGGTATACACTTACACTGAAGAAACGATTTGGAGTACAAATACTTTATAATGTATTTTTTCCATAATAGTAGATACTAAATAGATTTCATAACACAAATAAAACGATGCCAAACACTTCAGGTGAACGCTTAAGGCAAGCCAAGTTTAGTTGAGCAAAACTGCGGCACCATATGACCACTTCAGAGGAAGGTTTGGCGATGTTCTGGCTAAATGTATCCAGTTCAAAACAGAAATAAAATGTCTTTTGCCGAAAAAAAATACTTTTCTTCCCAAGTCACTAGCTTATTACACTGCCTTATGTGAGGTTGTATAAATTATTTTCTAGAGACTAAAAACACTCATATTTCAAAATGGTTCTCTTTTTTATTAAGCAATCGCATTTCTGGCTAGTATATTTCAGGATGAATGGATAAAGATTGAGCCAAGAGCTTGTGTGAGCAAGAAAGACGATACGCAGTTTTGTACTTTAAACGATGATATGCATACAAACATATTTACATTCCTACAAGCCAGCTAAAAAAAAAGCGAGGCGCTCCGAATAGGCAGGGAAATGGTCTCCCACAGCAACACCTCGAATGTTTGTTCTCGGAGCGCTTCCAATATGGAGTGAAAAAGGACTCACAGGGCAACACCGGAAAGCTATAGGCAACCACACAGTAAAATCTCGAATGAATGTTTTCGGGGCTCTCCCGAAAGTATGTTTTTGTTATCTTGTTTTTCTTTTCTTTGTATCTAGTCTGTATGATGAAAATGAAATTTTCAATAATGAAGAGAGTCGTCGCTTCCGAATGTTCCTGGAAAGGGACAACGCAAAAACTTTTGGCATTATGGCCTTTGGAGGTAAACAAAAACGCCTACAAAACTACATTTGTTCTTATTTAAATTTTTTTTCATAATTTTTCCACTTTTACATAGTAAATGAAATACTAGTAAATTATGAATAAAATAAGAAGCATTTTGAAAAACCGAAAAGCCTGTTTTCCGATCTATTATCGGAAACCACAAAGCGCTCCGTCTCGTCTCCGTATTCTAGGATTTTTTTAAGGAGTCCTTTTCAGTCAAAAGTCAAGAAACCCTATATAACCTTCCACTTAGACTTAAATTAAAGTTAGAACTTTCGACTATTATTCGCCAAAATACCATCCCTGCACCTTAACCTGATTATCAGTTATAGTCATTTATTCAATGATCGAGGCATCTATCGGCCAATTCAGGTATGCTAAATTCGGTGATTTCTAGCACAATTTGTATTGCAACTTTTTATCAATTAGTTTTATAAAAAGCCGTTGGGCGGGGCGTATGAGTAACTACTTGACATGTTTTAAAAACTTTCATATTTTCAACTAAATCCAACAGTATATTTGTTAATATGGTCTCCATTTGGTATAAAAAGAATGCATATGCAATTAGCATTTAGTGAGACTAATATATTTAATACACAAAAAAATTTCATTGAAAACTTGTACTTAAGTAGATAAGTAATTTAAAATTGATAAAAAAACGCCTAGATAAACTAAATTTCGTAAAACGTGTCGCAATCGATACGAAATTGTCATTACCTGGTTCCATAATAACACTATTGTAGTTTTTTCAATTCAATTTACTTATTACTCATATGTTTACAGTCAAGTATTCGAGTCAGGTATTCTTTAGCGCACGGACTTTGGTACTATTCAGAAATTTTGTGATAACCTCCACAACATTACCAGATATTTATTAAACACCGCGTTAACTAAAATTTTTAATTTTCATAAATTGGGTGCTGCGTATTTTGTAATAAAGAAGATCTTTAAAAATTGTGGAAGGTTTTGCTTTGTGCACGCTTGCCAATACATATATGTATATGTATATACCTACATGCTTACATAAATATTTATGTAGGCATGTACGAATGTATGTATTTACAGATGTTTTTCCCTTTGCCTGGAAACTTTCTGTTTATTTTACTGCATGAAAACTTGTCCCTGCAGGTGTTAAAAGTGCATGCATCAGTCGCACACATCAATACAAGTAAAGAAAACACACACAGTTGGAAAATAGTGTATGACCTTTCGATTCGATGGCTTTTTTGGTAAATTAATATTTGTGCTTTCAACTTCGAGGTTATAGGTCTTATAACTCAAAAGATGCAAAAATATATATATAAAGGCATGGCCCGAAGGGAGAGACCTTATCAGAAATGTGTTGATAAGCCCACAGCCTAGTGCATGCCCTACCTTATATTGTGACAGAATTATAGCTTTCTCAGCCATGCGTTCGCTCACTTAAGTCTGCGTCCAACTTTTTTTTTTTAATATTTACAATATTTCGCAAGCTTCAATTTTTAAGTTCTTTTTTCACAAAAATATTATTCATACTATAAAAAAAGCATATAAAGCACACTGCATACAAAATTCAGGAAGCTTTAACGAATTTTCATCAAAATTTACAACTTTTTACTCAGAATTTCTATTGTACATTTAAAAGCGCAGATAAATGCAAATAACTTGAACTTGGGATAAACAGACAAGTTTATTTCATACTTTTTGCTTTTTTGGTTTGGCCCTTGGAGCCCTTTTTCAATAGGCATAAACTGCAGTTAAGGCTTGGTGGAAATGAACTATTATAGCCCATTGATTTTAGTATAATAATGTACAAATTTGAATTGAATAAGAAACCACCCGATGAAAAAATCAGGAATCAACATAACATTAGTTTGCTACGAAAAACTTGAAAAAAAGGTAATTACTTCTTACGGTGAACTGTATCCAGAAAATAAAATTCAAAACTATAACTAAAAATCAGTGTTGACACTAATCGATTTATTTTTTAATCAATTAGTGATTACGATTAAATTCAATCCGATTACAGTTAATTATGATTAATTTTAATCTGATTAAACAGTTAATCGTAACCGCGATTAAAAAAAAATTAATCTTTAATCCTTAAGTCTTAATTTGATTAAGTAGGTATGATGATTAATTAATTTATGCTGGAATTTTGCTGTGCACACAAAGCCAGTTAGTCAGGTATGGCTAAGTCGGGTTTTCTCATTAATCTAAGAAATTTGGTATGCATTTTCATTAAGATTTATACCAACATACGTTTTACAAACTAGGTTTCAATATCCCTCTACACATGTGCGCTGGGTTGTAAAAGTCCCAGTTTAAGTATTACTAATAACAATAACATAATTTTTCTTTCATTTCACAAAAAACACACATTGTAAGCGTTAACCACAAAATAATTACTACAACTGGTGTTTGGTTCCAAATTCCAACAAACTAGACAACTTAATCAGATTTTGTTTTTAACTGCATTAACGATTAATGATTAAAATTAATTAATCGTAATCGCCGCCAGCGATTAACGATTAAACAAATTTTATCATTAATCATAGAGTTGATTACGATTAATTAGTTTTAATCGTCAATCGCGATTAAAATTTTAATCGTTAATTTTTAATCGTTAATCAGATTTACATTTTGCCAACACTGCCAAAAAATGCTACAATTTTCTTTAAGCTTTACGCACGAAAATTTTGCCAATATATTTGACGCTTGAAATGAAATGGCTAATGGCGATGGGGAATTCAAACTATGTACTTTGATATCACGGGATTAGCCCCTCAGCCATTTCTGTCTATTTGCACCTGAGCATAGTCAGACAGCATAGCACCAGCACTATTTATAAGTTCGAGTGTGGTGTTCCAAAGAGTATACCATACATAAAGATGAATCCATAGACTAAAATAAGGTCTAAGTGGCAGCCCGTTGTGTAAGTGCAACTAAATTAATAATTTATAAAAAAAGAAAACTTTTAGTCATATTAAAAGAGATATTTCTATGCCATCTCAGCGCTTTTCCTATCGGGCGCTTTTATTTACAACACGCATACACAAATAATGAAAAGCTTCACAACACTCTTCCGAATCGCTTAAAGGCTGTTAATGAAAATGAAAATAAGCTGATGTAAAACATTTTCGTACAATTTGCTCGTAGGCAAGAAAATACTAACATTTATGTGAATTCGCAAATATGTACATATGTATGTAGGTGTGCATATAAAAGCAATCTAGATGGAAATAGAAAAAACGAAATGATGCTAAAAGCTTATTGGTATGCCGAAAGCAAGCAAGGCATCGATAAGAAAACTAAATAAAATCATTAGGAAATCTTAAGCTTTTTAGCAAATGAAAATCAAATTGAATAGTGAATTGAAAATGATGAAGAAAACTTGCATACTTGTATTAGTGCATACATATAGGATTTGCATGAGTAGCTTTCTTGTCAGTGTAAAGTCTCGCGGACATACATATGTATATATGTTTGTGTGGGTAAAAGCAAATAAATATTTTTTGACTTCGTATGGGACTTTAAAGTGAAAATCGTTGTATTAGTTCAATGTACATGCATATCTACGAGAAGCTGTCCTCCTAAATTAGGCAGGGTCGCGTAAAAATGAAATTATTCACCCTGTACTTTGAAAACTTGCTTCAAGGGAATCTGGCGTTAGTCCCAAGAATATATAAAATCGCAGTTTATTCTTAGTCAAATATTTACATCGATTTCAAAGTCTAGTAAATCGTTTAAAGAATATTTTACTGCGTTTTTATTCCTTATAGATAGAGACCACAAATAAAAATTTATTTATTTTATCTGGAACACAAAGAGATAATGAAAAATTGTCGATTGTTCCATTAGAATCCTGGAATCCTTTCACATTGTGGAATGTGAATTTCTCATACTTAAAAAAATCTTGTCTTAATTTGTAAAGGCAAATTAAATTGACTTGATACCGACATTTTTCGGTAATTTTGGTTGTTAATTTTTTTCATTAATAAACAAGTAATTTTTTAGTGTGGCTTTAAGCTTAAGGCCGAAACCGACCTAAATAGGAACCGAGCTTCCGATTTCTCTAAGTCAGAACTCACGCGGCGAAGTGGTTAAGTGCCACCATCCAGTGTAGGGTAGACAAAGCATACGACAGGGTGGTGTTCTTTAGTCTCTCTTCTGTGTCGCAGTTTTAAAAACTCTGCTGGAGAAGCATTATTAGGGCCTGCCAGGTGATTTCCTAAGCCGAAAACTTTGGATATATTTCTGGATACTGTCATGGACAGCGGTTTTCAGCACAACAGCACTTTTTCAGTCGAGAAATATTCTTACGCGCGTCATTCTTACAAAATAGTAACTCAAATACATTTAAACTAAAAACCATATCGTATCAATCTACGCCAGACATTCCTATGTGGTGCTGATATTCAACACCTTGTGACACATTTAACGGCCACAACAAAGGTGCACTCAAATTACCCTTGTCCATACACACCACTCAACCAGCAGACACGTGACTGGATATGACTGGCTATAAATAGGCGTAAACAAAATAATTACGATAATAACGCAGTCTTGAGAAAAGTGCAAGCTAAGCATATAACTATCTTAATTAATCGTATAACAATACACTCTACTTAAACCAGGTGACAAAGTAGTCTGCGAATAGTGGACTCGATTTACAGCTAGTAAGCTGGAAATTGACTTGGTTACTGAGAAGTGTAAAATACCCAACGCGACTGATTTTAGTCTAGGAGCAGCCGTGGTAGCCTAACAACGAGGAGAGAGTGAATAAGGTAGGCAATTGGAAGAAGATCGAGCCTTTCTCTTTATTTTTTAGCTCTATGAAACCCTAATTAAGTCCATCTTGTTTGAGTAAGAATTGGCCACCGGTTGTTTAACTTACTCCGGATTTGGACACTCTAGTATTCTGGCAGGCTTCGACTTTACCTTCAACAAAACGCACCTCTGCTTGGCTAGACTGGCACAAATAAACTCTTCCGCTATTCATATCGCCCTTAAAATAAATGTACGCGGCGCAGAAGTTGAAAAGAAGCACCGGTCATCCTCCTGGTTCAGTTGATGAGGAAACGCACTCGCGAGTCAGTCTCACCGAGAAAAAATTGGATTTTCTTTGACTACATGCGGGCTACTTTTCCACAGATGGGTCTGTTATCGTGACTTCTACGTCCATTACGAAACACAGATATTTAGGATTATCCTTGCACTCTGAACAAACTTTGTGAAATTCAAATCCATAAGATATGATGCCTACCAACGTACAGACTCTTTGTGTATTTTTATACCCGAGCGCACTTGTGCACAAGGGTGTTATAACTTTGTTCACATAACGGTAATAGTCAAAACGAATCGAGATAGATATAGACAAATGTATACATATGACCAAAATGAAAAGACAAGTCGATTAAACCATGTCTGTCTGTCCTTCCTCCGTCCGTCCATGTACACGAAAACTCGAGCAAAAATTTCGATATCTCAACGAAATTTGGTATGTAGATTTCCCTTAACCCAAGGTAGGTTGGTATTGAAAATGAGCAAAATCGGACCGTAACTACGCCCACTTACCATATAACTATATAAGTTTATCTCATTAAATACAACTGAACATACTATCAAATTGTTAGAAATAGGGATAAAACCACTCTTCTTGCCATGCAACGGTAGTAATCAGAAGGATGAAAAACTATATTTAATACTTACGCCGGATATTTAATATTCGGCTCCACCCGAACTAAGACTTTTTTATCTACCTTTCCGTACCTTTCGGGTTCTTTTGTGTCTTTACTCGGTACCGATTTCTATGACTTTAAAGTTTATTATGCAACATAGCAAGGTTTATCGATGCACTCTGAACAAATTTTGGAAGGAAAAAATAAAAATTACAATAACCTAATTTTGTGAAATTAAAATTCCAGAAAAAATATATGTAGGTATATAGGTTTTGTATCTGGATCCTCTATATATAACATGGCATTCTTCTTCTTCTGTTACCAGTATCGAGACCCGCGGTGTATAGTTTCAGTAACGCAGCCGAAAAAAAATATAACTCAAATAAAGTTCAGTGAAACTAATTTTTTTGCCTTACGCTTCACTTGTACTGCCCTGCTCATAGAGCGAAAAAGTATGGTTCCAAATCATAGGGGTAATTAAAATTTGTTTTCCTTCGCATGGTAGGTACTAATCCGGTCTAATTTACAAATATACACATATACATATGTACGTATGTATGTTAGTATGTTCGTAAGTAAGATTTGAAATTGTATTTGATGTTATTGAATCCTGATTGAATTTGTTTGCAAGCAAATCGAGTGGAAATTATATTGTGGCAGTGGGCTGTTTGTATGTCGTATCTATGTATCTTTCTTTGGACGCTGCAGCTGTGTAAAATTGCTTGTACATATATGATTTGCAATTTCATTTGTGCTTCATTTGATTTCATTTCAGATCTAACCCCCTACCAGAGGAATACTTGCATATCTACATAGATACTTACTAACATATAAGTTGGCATATACATACATACGTATCTACATGTTTTGCCATACTTATCTACATACATACATATGTATATGTATCTACATCGCCTTTAGCACTCACCTTTAACCTTCACTACGATTCGCATTTTGATTCGTTTTCCATGCATNACCCCGACCAGAGGAATACTTGAATATCTACATAGATACTTACTAACATATAAGTTGGCATATATGTACATACGTATCTACATGTTTTGCCATACTTATCTACATATGTATGTATGTACATCGCCTTTAGCATTCACCTTTAACCTTCACTACGATTCGCATTTTGATTCGTTTTCCATGCATTTCTATTTAATTTCGATAACATGACACGCATGCACACGCACGCACAGATAGGAAAATGATTTGATTACAAACCTAGTGTCAAACATTCGCTTTAAGCATTTTGTTTTTGTTTTTTTCTTCAGCATCCTTTTAACATTCGATAACATTTACGTAGGCACATGTCGAGCACAGGTAAACTCTTAGTTATATACCTACATACATAGAACATATATTTATATGCTATACAAGCTATGAAGTAATTTAGCACATTCAACCAAGGCTTTCGTCTTTATACACTGACCTTTTGATTTTCAATTTTTGAGATCATTTTATTTGTGGCTTGAAACTTACGCATGCACACGCACTCGTACTCAACTGATACGGCTATTACCTTGAAATACATATTTCACGTTTCAAGTGCGCACTGACATGGAACTAAACACAAAGCTAAATGTACGCATTGTATGTAGATACATTTGTGTACACAAGTATGTAGTATATGCATTTCACATTTCACCTTTCAAGGTGTGACCTGTCTAAGTTCATTAGACACTATATCCCATTGAATGTTGATGTGCACTCAATCGCAAATTGATTTTGGTTACGGTCGCCAAATTATAGTAAATAAATTGTTTGAATTCTGCACTGCAAATCACATTATGCTACGAACTCATTGTCTGCGCTTTTCGATGCATAGAATATAGCATTAGGTAATTAAAAGAGCATGGCACAAAGAAATGTTAGTGCCTAGTACTGACTACCTTCCGGATCCGTGACCTATAGGGGTTATCATAACTCTACGATACTCACATATTTATTCNCTCTAATTTACAAATATATACGTATACATATGTACGTATGTATGTCAGTGTGTTCGTAAGTAAGATTTGAAATTGTATTTGATGTTATTGAATCCTGATTGAATTTGTTTGCAAGCAAATCGAGTGGAAATTATATTGTGGCAGTGGGCTGTTTGTATGTCGTATCTATGTATCTTTCTTTGGACGCTGCAGCTGTGTAAAATTGCTTGTACATATATGATTTGCAATTTCATTTGTGCTTCATTTGATTTCATTTCAGATCTAAACCCCGACCAGAGGAATACTTGCATATCTACATAGATACTTACTAACATATAAGTTGGCATATACATACATACGTATCTACATGTTTTGCCATACTTATCTACATACATACATATGTATATGTATCTACATCGCCTTTAGCACTCACCTTTAACCTTCACTACGATTCGCATTTTGATTCGTTTTCCATGCATTTCTATTTAATTTCGATAACATGACACGCATGCACACGCACGCACAGATAGGAAAATGATTTGATTACAAACCTAGTGTCAAACATTCGCTTTAAGCATTTTGTTTTTGTTTTTTTCTTCAGCATCCTTTTAACATTCGATAACATTTACGTAGGCACATGTCGAGCACAGGTAAACTCTTAGTTATATACCTACATACATAGAACATATATTTATATGCTATACAAGCTATGAAGTAATTTAGCACATTCAACCGTTGCTTTCGTCTTTATACACTGACCTTTTGATTTTCAATTTTTGCGATCATTTTATTTGTGGCTTGAAACTTACGCATGCACACGCACTNAAGGCTTTCGTCTTTATACACTGACCTTTTGATTTTCAATTTTTGAGATCATTTTATTTGTGGCTTGAAACTTACGCATGCACACGCACTCGTACTCAACTGATACGGCTATTACCTTGAAATACATATTTCACGTTTCAAGTGCGCACTGACATGGAACTAAACACATAGCTAAATGTACGCATTGTATGTAGATACATTTGTGTACACAAGTATGTAGTATATGCATTTCACATTTCACCTTTCAAGGTGTGACCTGTCTAAGTTCATTAGACACTATATCCCATTGAATGTTGATGTGCACTCAATCGCAAATTGATTTTGGTTACGGTCGCCAAATTATAGTAAATAAATTGTTTGAATTCTGCACTGCAAATCACATTATGCTACGAACTCATTGTCTGCGCTTTTCGATGCATAGAATATAGCATTAGGTAATTAAAAGAGCATGGCACAAAGAAATGTTAGTGCCTAGTACTGACTACCTTCCGGATCCGTGACCTATAGGGGTTATCATAACTCTACGATACTCACATATTTATTCTTAAGACTTAGCTATTTATTTTATTATATTTTAACTTTAATTATCTTTCAAACCCTGGTCAAAGCAACTTCGCAAAAATATAGAAAAAAAGGGTTTTTCTTAACAGCGGTCGTCCCTCGGCAGGCAATNGTTGCTTTCGTCTTTATACACTGACCTTTTGATTTTCAATTTTTGCGATCATTTTATTTGTGGCTTGAAACTTACGCATGCACACGCACTCGTACTCAACTGATACGGCTATTACCTTGAAATACATATTTCACGTTTCAAGTGCGCACTGACATGGAACTAAATACAAAGCTAAATGTACGCATTGTATGTAGATACATTTGTGTACACAAGTATGTAGTATATGCATTTCACATTTCACCTTTCAAGGTGTGACCTGTCTAAGTTCATTAGACACTATATCCCATTGAATGTTGATGTGCACTCAATCGCAAATTGATTTTGGTTACGGTCGCCAAATTATAGTAAATAAATTGTTTGAATTCTGCACTGCAAATCNCACATAGCTATGCAATGTATGTATATACATTTGTGTACACAAGTATGTAGTATATGCATTTCACATTTCACCTTTCAAGGTGTGACCTGTCTAAGTTCATTAGACACTATATCCCATTGAATGTTGATGTGCACTCAATCGCAAATTGATTTTGGTTACGGTCGCCAAATTATAGTAAATAAATTGTTTGAATTCTGCACTGCAAATCACATTATGCTGAGAACTCATTGTCTGCGCTTTTCGATGCATAAGTATAATATAGCATTAGGTAATTAAAAGAGCATGGTTGATGGCTTCTAGGTAAAAAAAAAAAAAACAAATTCCACAAAGAAATGTTAGTGCCTAGTACTGACTACCTTCCGGATCCGTGACCTATAGGGGTTATCATAACTCTACGATACTCACATATTTATTCTTAAGACTTAGCTATTTATTTTATTATATTTTAACTTTAATTATCTTTCAAACCCTGGTCAAAGCAACTTCGCAAAAATATAGAAAAAAAGGGTTTTTCTTAACAGCGGTCGTCCCTCGGCAGGCAATGGCAAACCTCCGAGTGTATTTCTGCCATGAAAATCAGCTTCTCATAAAGGTACACGCCCCAAATCGGAGGAGAAGCTCGTCCAAACACTAACATATGAGTAAGCGCCAATCTATTATTAATATTATCGTAATATATAAAAATCCCATGTCACTGTGTTCGTTTACGCTAATCTCCGAAACCGCTTAACCGGTGTTCGTTGCAGAGCTGAGTCACTTTTTCCTTACAGCCAAAACGAATCGAGATAGATATAGACAAATGTATACATAAATGCTCAGAATGAAAAGAGAAGTCGATTAAGCCATGTCTGTCTGTCCGTCCGTCTGTTCGTCTGTCCGTCCGTCCGTGTACACGATAACTCGAGCAAAAATTGAGATATCTCAACGAAATTTGGTATGTCGGTTTCCAACTCTACAGCACAGGTTTAAAAACTCTACAGCACAGAAATAAAAGGAAATCGGTTCAATAATTTTCCAAATATCTCGCGATCGGGTCGGGGAAAAAATTGAAAAAAATCACCCATACTCACATTAAAATTCTCTATGAAAAGATATATTTTAAAAAATTTTTTTCTTGAAAAATTTTTCACATACAAATTTTTTGATACAAAAAATTAGTTTTTGAAAATATGCCATCTCAAAACGAAAATTGAAAAAATCACAATGGTAGCTCAGAGTATTGCGCAACATCTAAGTATAGTATTATGGGGGGCAGTCTACAATAATTTGAGTTATGAATTTTTTTTACACCGAAGTTGAGTAAAATGAGTACATTACAAATTTACAAATTTTTCAATTTTTTTTTAGAATTCTTTCGAGTATGCTGTTTTGTAGCCCATCAAGCGTTTGGCAAAATGGAGTAACTGTATTTAACTTATCAACATAGTATACATATATAAATTTGTTAACCATGCATTTGTGATGCTGAAACTCTTAAAGATGCTATAGATTCCAGAGTAACCTNCCAAATTTACAAATTTTTCAATTTTTTTTAGAATTCTTTCGAGGATGCTGTTTTGTAGCCCATTAAGCGTTGGCAAAATGGAGTAACTGAATTTAATTCATCAACATAGTATACATATATAAATTTGTTAAACGTACATTTGTGATGCTGAAACTCTTAAAGATGCTATAGATTCCAGAGTAACCTCAATATTAATTTAAACTAGATTAGCACACATACGGATACTTCCCTTGCGAAACAAAGCCGCAATACGCAAGCAATAAACTTCAGCATCTCCTCCATTTTGACAGGCAATCATAGAAATTGTTTGTTCTTAAAAAATTTCCATATGCATTAGTAAAAAAAAGAAAGAAGGATATGACAAACTAGAAATATAACTAGAGGAATTATTTAGTCAGTTGAATGAAAAATTAGATTTGCGTTCGTCTGTGTGCCTGGAAGAGAAAGAATCCGACAAACAAATTTAAAATGTGCATATTTATTTTTGCACAATTGGTCATAAGCACAAACATAGTGACTGACCACTTGACCAGCAGCCGTCATTCATGCATTCATTTATATTACTTTCTGCAAAGCTATTTTGCTTTCATATTTGTTCAAGCATTCTTCCTTTATATGCAAGTTTACATATACATACATACATACGTAGTAAATCTTGCACTGCCAACTTGCTGCGTTGAGCATAAAATTACTACATTCTCATGCACATATTGAATATACATATGTATGTAAATACTATATGCCTACACAGGCGCGCACAAAATACACAGGCCACAATAAAGAAGTATTGCGGCTATTTTTTATGCATCCAATTTCGTATTTGGTATGATTTCCCTTAGCTGCGGCAAGTCCGTCAGTGCTATTGTCGATCCGAATCCGAGTCACACGAATAATATGTATGAATAATTTAAAGAAATATTTTACTATGCATGTCTGTCCTTTCTAAGCTCAATCTGACAGCTGTACCGGCTTTTAAGCCAATATACCAAACGCACAGACACAAGGTATATTACTACTTGTGTCATTTATAGTCACAGGCAATTTTCCGCATCAGTAATAATTTAAGAAAATATATTTACTTTTTATTTCTAAATAATAACTCACAAGATAGATAGGAAAATAGAAATAAACAAAAATGAAACCACTAAAAATGCCTTCAGAGCAATATAGTGGCTACGAGAAACTTAAATGGATTTA
This sequence comes from Rhagoletis zephyria, assembly GCF_001687245.7. Taxonomy (NCBI): domain Eukaryota; kingdom Metazoa; phylum Arthropoda; class Insecta; order Diptera; family Tephritidae; genus Rhagoletis; species Rhagoletis zephyria. Next base: position 32,076 of record NW_016162731.1, read on the forward strand.
TTTTACTTTGTACGATATGGATTTAATAAATTAATATCAAAGAAACCACATGAACAAAAGCTAAACTGCATATTAGTTTGTAGAATTTCATTGCACTCTTTGTTTAGCCACACATTTATCTTCAAATGCATTATGTTCTTTTCGGTTTTATATTTTTAGTAAAATGTAGTAAGACGCATAAATCTCAAACAGCCTTAATAAGGAAATTAGTGTGAAGAGTCTGAAACTAAAATCTTTAGCCCACAATTTTTCTCCCTTTTCTGCTAAATTTCGATGGCAAAGAACGTCTTTAATAACCTCAATAATAATAATCCAAGTGTTAGTTAGAGTTACGAATATAAGCGATCTGTATNAAACCTTAATAATAATCCAAGTGTTAGTTAGAGTTACGAATATAAGCGATCTGTATGTCAAGAAATTAAACCTTATTCCTCATCTACCGGCCAAGCCAATTCATTTGATCTCATTTATGAAATTAGAACAAACGAATAAATCTGATGACCATTATCAAAAATGCCTTCCCGTTTTAGGCATATATGTATATACCCGAGTAAACCCATATGGCGTTAAAACGCCAAATTCATTGGTCAAGAAATTACACACATTAGAACAGATTTAAAAAAGTTGCGAAAATTGCTTTTGAATCAAACCAATTCAACATTTAATCAAAAAACTTTTTTAACTAAAGCTTTCTTAGAATTCTTTCTTTTAACACCAATATTGAAATATTTCCCACAAATTTTCCGATTTATTTAAGTTTGACTTTTTGAACAGTGTATATCCCCTCAAAAATATATATGTATGTATATTAAATTTAAAGCCTTCTTAAACCTCTTTCTAACGACACCCGTATTGTGAAACCTATTTCAATTAACTTATGAATTAATTTGAATATAACCTTTTAAAAAAGTGGCAGAGTTGCCAAAAACCTAAAAAATAATCCGAATATTCGTCGTTCCACTAAGCAAATTTTATCTAAATTCGTCTGTTTTTGAATCTTGAATATTGGGATTTGCGTGAGTCGGACAGATTNCAAGTGGCAGAGTTGCCAAAAACCTAAAAAATAATCCGAATATTGGTCCGAGTTATAAACGTTCCACTTAGCAAATTTTATCTAAATCCGTCTGTTTTTGAATCTTGAATATTGGGATTTGCGTGAGTCGGACAGATTAAAATTACCTCAAAAAATATCATTATTTTGATTCGGCTAATAAATTTTTCTAAAATTTTTATGTGGATCTTTTAGGCTTATTCTTTCACTGCGGGGATTTTTTCGGGATAAATATTTCTAAAAAATAATTTTATCCGTAAAAAGTCTTAAAAAATGCATAATCCAGGTAGAAAATTCGCAAGTTTTTTTTTGCTATTGCACACATATGTATATATACTATATATACATACCATCGTAAATATTTATTAACTTTTATTTAAAACTAAAATGAAATATGTCATTGACTATCACAAACTCACTAATAGCTTCATGAATTATTCACTCTAAATTGCACTTATTTGCATTACTGAACAGTTTTGTTTATTTACTATTAATTTATTGAATCGTCACTTTTGGCAATATTTAGGTAAAATGGTTAAGTGTTTATTTGTTCGTTAATTCATATACATACATAAGTTAGAAATACCATGGTGCATTTAAATTTAGAATTTCTTCCTATTTGGCATTTTGATTCTTGGCGCTTATTTCATTTATTTAATAATTTATTCATTTACGTCAATAGCTTTTTAGCTCTCACGAAAGAAATTGGTAGTGATTTACTTCATTCATTACGTTGGCTGATATTCTAAATCATCCAAGGGAATTAAGTTTCCCAAGTGGTTATATGTCAGAATGGAAGTATATGTATTGGAAACGGGTATTTACCAATTTAGATGACGCTTTGTTTTCCTCCCAATGTGCAATTGTAATTTTTAGAGATTTTATCAAACAATTAATAAGCTTGATAAGGAGAATCCGAGTATTGTCAGTATAAACAATAAGTAAAATCGCCAAAAATTGCGAAGATATGCGCCTTTCCAACTGTTTTTTTGTGTGTGTTTTTTTCGTATATTAACTATAAGAATTGATCAAATTTTAAGTGCGTTTTTCTACAAAATTAAAACATAGACAATTGTCAATTCCGGCAACTATCTTATCTTTCGAAAGACAAATTGAACGATCTGCTAACGAGGAGGTCTTAGCGTTATGCTGCTCGCCTTTTAGCAATAACATTTTTAAAAATTAAACCAGACATAAAAATATATATTTTTTTCTGTTTAAACCAATGAAATCTTATAAATAAAATAAAAGTAAATTCAAAAAAGAAAAATCCTAATTAAAATAAAAATAGCGCAACGAATAAAAATATTTTTAAAAATTAAATAAAAAATAAACAATAAAATATAAAAATTAAATTAGAAAAAAAGTAACTCAAAAAAGGAAATAGTAGATACTTAAAAATAAAAAGAATAAAAATAAATATTTTTATTAGAAATAAAAAGAATAAAAATATGTAAATATTTTTATTTTTAAAACCAAATCTGAAAATTTAAAAAAGTATATTAAATTTAAAAAACAAATTAAATAAAGATAGGAACAGTAGATACGATAAGTTTCCAAAAGTTTAACTAAAATAAAAAAACATATTTTTGCTTTTTTAAACGATTAAATCTAAAAGTTATAAGAAAATTAAACTAAAAGAAGAAATAAAAATTAATCAAAAAGAATAAATTAAATAAGTTGCTAAAAACTAAATGAAACTAAAAAAAAATATTATTCTTTTTAAAAGAATAACATCTAAAAATAAAAAGAGTTCTAAATTAAGAAAGGAAAAATTAAATGAGAAAAGAAAAAAATACATTAAATAAGTTTCTAAAAATTAAATGTAATTTATTAGGAAAAATATTTTAAAATTTTAAAACAGAAGAAAAAAATTGCGCTGCTTGAGGACTCGAACTCAGATCTCTCGAATGGGCACGCCTGTTCGTTATTTACCCAGGCATGTTGTTGACTGTTGGAGCAACGCGATCTACATAAACTGATTGTCAGCACGAGTGGTGAATGAGAGTGCTTTTTTCTAAGACTTCTGTGCTATACAAACAAAAGTCTTTCGAACTATCTTACAATCTGTCTTTTATTTATCTCACGAAAGAATTTTTACTATCTTAGCCAGAATTGCCCTTAAAGGTTCCTGTGACTATAACACATCTTCAAAAAAATAGTGCAAGCACTAAGGCCAGATTTACTACATATACGATTTTGCGGTCGCTGAATCCAAATCCAAGTCACTTCTTCTCCATCACGTCATAATTTTTTCTAACCTCATTGTTTTTAGGTTTGGAAAAAGTCCAGAGGAAAACTGACCTCGGAATTGTATTCAACGACCATAAAAAGTATAGTAAAACTGGTCTAGGTACGGGTATTTTTTCCGATTTTTATTTTTTGTTGGAGCTATATAATTACTTGTAGAACAATGCCTAGAAAATACCCTCATTATTATTCGAATGACACATGCAATCTAAAAAAGCCACGCGTGGCCTACACTGATACTCTGGAAGCACTGTTGCCAAATTGTAGAAAAAATTATGCAAAACAAAGGGAAAATTTACTATATAAACAGTCAAGAAAAAAATTATAAATTTTTCTTGAATCTAAGCCAAATTCATTTTAAAGTAGTTGAAAATACATGCAGGAAAAGGCAATTGACTGCTTCCTAGGACAACGCCATGTTAAATAACTGAATCCGTTGCAGGTAAAATAGTGAGAATTTCAATTAGTTATCATTGAAAATTAAGTAGTTTATAAATAACTTTTAAATTAATTAAGTTTTCTGAAGGGTATGCACTCAGATGTGAACCGTCAAATACGTGCATAATAAATTTTTGTATGAAAATATTATTTTTAATTACGAACATATTTAAACCATATTCAAATATAAAGTGTTCATTTTTACTATGCATTATTTCCCTCTGTGTAGCTGTACTTTTAAATAAGTCGTTAGCATTCTCAATCATAGCCAACCCTCCTATGCTTGACACCTCCATCTCGCCATTGCTAACACTCCTATGCTTAGCACATGAAAGGGTTAGGGGACGACATTTCCGGAGTACTTTCGGAACCCAGTAGAAAGCTACTGCTTACAAGCTACATATTTAAACAGGGGCTCTATATGGAGTCCACCACCACCTTTTTTTGGCTAAGCACGCCCACCCGCTCCCTAAATAAATCCTAGCTCAGCCTACGGCAGATACAGCAAGACTCATCCATTTTAGTTCCCAATAAAGAAATACTCTCGTAACAAAAGGTAATCACTCTACTCCCAAATCCGCATCTTCAGACCTGGTCTCCTCGACTACGCAAGGTGCGTTATAGGCTGGCATGAGGAGACGATATTCTCCAGACTTCAGGCTGTCTTAAATTTAAGTAAAGAAATGCTGTGCCGGAATGGACTTGTCAATGAAGTCCATCATCGTTCCATTGATCAGAAGAAAACAAAAAGCAACTATATTTAAAACTCTCAGCTGAAAATCGTATCTCACAACGGTTATCAATAAATCCACAAAAACTGTTTATGCTTGTCAAAAACTTCATTTAAAACCTTGGAGTGTATCCTCAAAAATAATAATTACTACTTTTTCGACATTGGCCTGGTGCATCTCCCTTAGCTAGAGAAAAAACGTCATCTGCTAAAACTTGAATGCGACCGAAGTCTTGCGAAGCACTACCAAATATCATAAGAGTAGTATTTAACAGTGCAGCGCCCTGTGGGTATTACAAAAATGGCTTTGAAAACCTCAATCATCGCCACTTTCCAAATGAGTCTAAGTATGCCTCTCACTGCTACTTCTCAAATTTACGAACGCAATAATTTCCTTTCACGCAATGAATTTGTAAAAGTCCTTTCATAGACTGAGATGCATTGCATTCGTGAAGAGAAGCAATGCAACCTGGCCATGGAATTGAAATATTCTGTATAATTACACTACGTATGTATGTATACATATATTCATACATATTTGGACACAAGTGAGAATCACTTCTGTGGTCTAATTACACAAGTCAAGTGCATACGAATAAATATTAACCACAAAAAATGTTCAAAGCTTACCAAATATATGGCATGTAAAAAACCAACAACAACAATTGGCACTCAACAGAAACAATGCATATATACATATATATATACATACACACAAATAGATTTTGCAATAATAATTTGAACTTTCTACACTTCTGTCTGCTTTTTCATTTATGCATACATATTCATAAATTAATTCATTTATTGCAGACACATGTGGTTAATAATTGTATTACGTTATACACACGCTAATATGTACATATGTATGTATATGTACATCTGTAGTATGAATATATGTAGTATATGCAAGCATATGTATGGCTTATGCAAAAAAAGATTGTGGCAATTTAATCTCTAAAATGCAAACTAAATTAATTTGCGTACATTCACACTTCGCACATGTACATGGGACCTATATACATAGGTGTGTACAAAATACATTGGCAAACGAGTGTGAGTTAGTTCACAGGCAATTACAATGTATGTGTATGTAGAAAAACAAGGCTTAAAGAATGAAATATATGTATGTAAAAATTTCAAAGCTTTTCTTTGGAAATCTTTAATTTTCATTTATCGAATATGTCTGCGAAATAGATTTCTGGATGGCCCAGCAATTATAAAGGCCCATCTCGCAAAATTTCGGTAATTTTCGCTATGTTTCTGAAGTTATACAAGTTGCCTTTTCGAAGTGCAAACTGACATTCTGATTTTTTTTTGTTTTATATGTAAAATTAATACTTATGTACATATATCGCTAGGTAAAAAGTTGTTAAGCAATTTTTTTTTTACGTAGAATACGTCTTACTTTTCGATATGGAGGCTATGCTCAAATGTTGTAGTTGTAATTTTTAGAGCTTCATGAAAACGCTTATTGTACGAGAACTAGTAGAACGATTTCAAAAAAAAGTGTGACGTTTCAAAGACAAACTTCCAAACCTATCGACAGATATATAGAAACAAAGATAAATATTGGCTTATTTCGGGGTAAATTTTGAGCCCCCAAAGTGCTCTACAAACTTATGGTTGGCAGATATAACATTCATTTTCGGGATAGAGGTTCTTTCTAGCAATAAAAAATATTATCGTATACAAATTTTATATACATTCAACCAATATTGAGCATTTTTAAGTAAAAAATTGTTGAAAAAATTTGCAAATGTTTTTTATTACCAAAATGCTCGAAAACCGCTCGAATGATTTTGTTTTTGTTTTTTTTTAGTCAAAAATTCTGGTGTTTTCCTTTCGTTTGGTATATGGGAAGTATTGGTTGATATCTTCTAAGTATGTTTTTTTTTTAATTCAAATATATGGGCATAAATGATTTCCCATACAAAATCACTTCGTCATCATTTTGCAAACACGTGCCTGCGTTGGAATTGAGTAACAGATGGCGCTATATTTATAACCTAATCGCATATGATGATTGCAGGTAATCTGGATCTGGGTTTCTTCACATCAGATCTGTAATGAAGTATCAAATTAAAGAGCCTGGCCTGTGGATGTGCAATAACCTTTTATTTTTTCAAAAAGAGTTACCCCTTGATAAAAATAAATAAATTCAAATCATTTTTGTTTTATTTCTTAATTTTATGTAGGAGGGTTGCCACCTGTTTCAAAAAGCAAGTTCAACTTAAATAAAGGCAAAAACTTGAAAAGAATGTCCTGATATGGATGTCGGACGAAAGAGGGTGTGGTTTGAAAATATTTTGCAGAAGGTTGCCACCTTGTTACAAAGTTAGGTTCCATATAAGAAATAGGTTAAACAAATTGCTTCAATATGAATATAAATCAAAATTGCTTTGAAAAAACTTTATTTCCAAACTGCATGTAGAAGTGTTGCCACCTGATTTTATAACTAAATTCAAAATGAATTAAAATCATAAGATAATATAAATATGTATCATAATACAAGTGTCAGACGAAAAAGTTTAATGAGGTTTCGGTTTGAAAATAATTTGAACAGGATTGCCATCTTTTTGAAAAGTCGAATTAAATTAAATTATATGAATTATTACTAGTACTAAGAAAAATTTAGTTTCAGTATTTATAACGTTAAAGAGGGTTTCCACCTATGCAAAAAACTATCAAATTATTCAAATTATTTAATAAATCACATTAAATCTTAAATTATGGGTATACATTGACAAGGGTTCAAAGTGTTTTTTTCTTAACTTTATTTAGGAGGGTGACCATATGTTTTAGAAATAAAATTCAACTTGAATTAAGGGAATTAGATATACAATTAAAATATGCATCGTAATTTATTTGTAAATCGAAAAAGGTTTAACAAGGTTTTGGTTATGAAATATTTTGAATAGGGTTGTCTCCTGTTTTAAAATTAGCATTTAATTAAAGTATGCATAAGTTAAATAAAATAATAAAACATGACGTTAAACGAAGGTGGTAAGATATCCTTAGTTTGAATACTAATAATATTAAAGAGGGTTGCCATCTGTTTAAAATGGTAAACTAAAATTATTTAATAAGTTAAAGCAATTATTAAAAATAAGGGTATCAAATGAAATGGATTTTAAAAGCCTTTATTTCTGAACTGTATTTAGGAGCGTTGTCACGTATTTACAAAATAAAGTTTAAGTTAATTCATCAGGCACCTGAAATATGTAGGTATCACAATATCAGACACTAGAGATTTGTTTATTTTTTAACTAGAGCTCTTGGCTTACTTATGCACAGATCCGAAGATGAAGATAATGCGAAGACCAGCACAATCACGAAGAAGAATACTAATACGAGATCTAGGCTAATATAAAAAGAAACACAAATTTCTGCAGCTTGAATAGCAACGAAACAGAAAGGATCTTTTCTGATATTTTAGGGGATTTTTTTTAGGGACCATTTAACATGTTTTGGTTTTTTCGGCTACTAATCGGTATTTTCCTGGAATTTTTATTCGGTATTTTTGAATTTTTTCGTAAGCGTATAGCACTTTAGCAAGGCCTTTCAAAATTCTTCAGGACTTTTGGGGGTTCCGGGATTTTTTCGCTATTTCCAGGACAAATTCGAGATTTTTGGGACTATATTAGTTAATACATTATACCGCTGTTTCTGAGTAGTTAAAGGTGCGTACTACCACTTCGTAGGGCCTGAGTTCGATTCCAGATCCGAGCATCATCTAATTTAGAAAAAGTTGTATCCACTCTCGGCAGGCAATGCTAAATTAACGAGTGTATTTCTGCATTGAGAAAACTTCTTATAAAACTATTGTACAACCCTCAGAGAACACACAACTTTTTAGTAAAATCCAGGCATGACGTGAAAGGCTATCAGCAATTCAATATTCATACGTTACTCAAATTGAGATATCTGTTTTGAAAAACGTTTAATTTGAAATTAATGTTTGTAAACCCCGAGTTGCACAAATTTGATGTAAAAACTAATGAAATCACTAGAGAAAAGCTCTTTTATTTTATACCTGTAACATCATAATCGATTTATGTACGAACATTTTACATACGGGCGCATTTGCCAATTTGTATGCCAGTAAATATTAAAAGTTGAAAAAGGACGTAAGTAATATGAAATTTAGTAACCTCCCTTTTCTCCTTCTTTACTTTGTGGACATTAATGAAAGGAAATGAGAAAATTTTGCGCCACCAAAAATCAACGGACATCTGTTGTAACATTGCCAAAAATTTACTGGCGGCAATGCGTTTTGCATTTTATATAAATGGGACGATGCCACTGTAGCTGATGGCAATTTAATCAAATGATATATCACACACTATGAAATTACGAAAATTTGCATGCATATAAATTTATGTTGCACATAGCGCCATATACATACATACCATACATATATATGAATATTATATGTAGATAGGTATGTATGGGCATAAATCGCTGTACGTTCACCTGGGT
>NW_016162732.1:0-11900 GCF_001687245.7 Rhagoletis zephyria
TCGCATGAAAGCTGTTTAAAAAATACTTAATGAAAACTTAAAACTGTTGGCAACATTCCCTAACATTATAAATCAGTTAACTTTTAATCGTAAACAATTTATTTCGTTTGGGGTCGCCATTGCCTACTACGTATATTGCGAGTAAAAAAATTTTGAACAACTTGAGATAATATTATTATGATTATAATTATCATTACTATTGTGAACTCCTATTCCCGACCAAAGATTCCCATAATTAAAGCGAAAGCAGAAGGGCATTTACGATCGCATGATGCAAATGTTAAGATAATAAGAGCTGCAGAACTAAACCATGCAGGAACATTTTTTTACAACGGCGTGGAATTTCTGGCGTTTGCCGATGGCATCGACATCATCGGTAACAAAAATCGCGAAGTCTCTNGATAATATTATGATTATGATTATCATTACTATTGCGAACTCCTATTCCCGACCAAAGATTCCCAAAATTAAAGCGAAAGCAGAAGGGCATTTACGATCGCATGATGCAAATGTTAAGATAATAAGAGCTGCAGAACTAAACCATGCAGGAACATTTTTTTACAACGGCGTGGAATTTCTGGCGTTTGCCGATGGCATCGACATCATCGGTAACAAAAATCGCGAAGTCTCTTCTGCCTTTTCCAAACTGGATAAGGAAGTAAAGCGAATGCGCCTGGTGGTAAACGAGGACAAGACGAAGTATCTCCTGTCATNTCATAAAAACAGTCAGCGCATTCGCGCCTTGGAACCCAAGTCACTGTTGACAGCTATAAGTTCGGGAAAGTGGAGAATTTTGTGTACTAGGGAACCAGCATTATCACAGATAAAAATATCAGCATGGAAAACCCACACAGCATCACTCTTGCAAACAAGTGCTACTCTGGACTGAGTAGGCAGTTCGGGGTAAAGTCCTCTCTCGACGTATAAAAAACCGCACTCTATAAGTCACTCATCATGCCCGAGCTGTTATATGGCGCAGAAGCTTAGACAATGACAACATTCGAAGAAACGTCTCTTAGAGTATTCGACAAAAAGATCCTACGGAAGATTTACAGGCTTCTACGCGTGGGCGACGGGGATTACCGTATACGATGGAACGATAAGTTGTATGAGAGTTAAAACGAAATATACATAGTGCAGGGAATGAAAATGCAGCGGCTCCGCTTGCTTAGACAGGTCGTTCCAATAGGAACCGAAGTTCCAGGTGTGAAAGAATTCAACTCGCAATCCGCTGGTGGTAGCAGGGGAATAGGGAGCCCCCGCTGCAATGGAGAGACCAAGTTGGCACAGACAGAAATTGACTGGCGTTCTTTGTCGAGCTCGGCCAAAATGGCTTAGGCGGTTACAAAGCCAAAGTAGAAGAAGAATATGCAAATGATAAATGGCGGAGTTGGGGGAGGATGCGCCAGGTGGTACTTATCAGATGGATTCTGGCAACGGTTCGATCACAAAATTGCATTACCTTAGCTATCACTTCGTCTGGAATTGCTGCGACATTGTTACCAGGTGGGAGCATTGCCAATTCAGCTCTTGAGCTGCCATTGAACATATAAATCATCGAAACTCCCACATGCAATATTTCCAGGGCAACCGGTGCACATAAAAAGTCGCTTAAGGTCGTTGATCGATTGTTGTGAGATTTGCGTGGAAACGTTCAACCATTCGGGAATGCATTGATATTGCTCGCAGGAGATTTTACGCAAACATTGTCTGTAGTTCCCCGATTAACACTAGCGGACGAGATAAATGCTTGCCTGAAATAGTCAACATTGCGACAAGACGAACATACATACACTGCAGCTGAAGTATTCGAGCGACAATAACTGGATATTGGGAACGCAAAGCTGCCAGTCAATGAGAGATTAGAAAAATTTTATGGCCTGATAATTTTTGTAACTTAGAAACATCGAAAGGAGAACTGATCGAAAGAATGTTTCTTTATTAAGAAAATTAATTATAGGAATCTCGATTGGCTCAGTGAACGGGCTATTCTTGCTGCGAAGAATAAGGATGTCTATCAATTAAATAATAGTGGTAGTATTGAAAACAGTCGTTGCTTGAGCTGATCTGCCATTTTACCAGACTGCCAGGCCACTTGCTCACGTTGGTGAATACCACTAATATTATTCAATCCAGCATTCAACGTGTGGAAATAGCACATACGTCGATAAACACCGTTGTGGAAAAAGACCATCCAACGGAATTTTTGAACTCGATTGATCTTCCTGGTAGACTCCACATACTGAAATTGAAAAAGGTGCGCCAATTATCATGTTGCGGAATATTAATCGGCCAAAACTTTGCAACGGCAGGCGACTCGCACTAAAGAAATTGATGAAGAAAGTAGTGTAAGTAAAGATTTTAACGTGGCCTTTCAAAGGTGAAGAATTCTAATGATTCCGACCGATACACCATTTCAATTTAAAAGATTGCAATTCCCAATTCGATTGACATTCGGAATCACAATCAATAATCCTCCAGTCGAACTTTGGAAAAGCAAATCAGATATCCTTGATATCTATGCAGCGAATGGAAAAACAATAAATATTGTGTGCACACAAGTACTCATTACATAACCAAACACATATGAAACGTATGCATTGTTTCGTTAATAATTTGTCATCCATATAACAGGATACGCCACAGCAAAGCGTGGCAGGGTACAGCTAGTATTTTTATAAAAAGTTAGGGAAAAATAAAATATTTAAAACATAGTTGCCGGTATTGTAAAAACTTCACTGTACCTAAACTTTATTGACTGACTGTATATCTTATTTATGTTAAGTACGACAAAAACTTTCGAAGTACTTCATATACATATAAGCTTAAAAAGAACTGAATTTACTTAAAAATCAATATGCTTAAATTTAGACAAGTAAGACAAAGTGAACTAATATTTTTACTTTTAAGCAGAACGCACTTTTGTTTTTTACTTACTACTTAAGTTTAATACTACTACTACTACTAATGTGGTTTAAAGATTTTTAATAAATGCGTTTAAACATTTGTGATTGTATTATCCTTCCTTCAACCGTTCGTATTTAACATAGAAGGGACATTTTTCGACAAGCCTGATCAGAAATGTACATCTAAGGTGACGAATTTATAACAGGTTGGGAACTACATATCAAAAATGGATGCAGATCGAACTAAATCTCATCTGTCGAATTAGGAACTGGTTTGCAACTAAAGAAACGGGGATGCAGAACGAACTAGATCTCATCTGTCGAATTTGGAACTGGTTCGGAACTAGAGACAAAGGGATGCAACGGGGGACAATTGACACTTCCTAGGACATCGCAATGTTAAATTCGCCAGTCGCTAGCATGCAAAAGAGAATTAACGCGTACTAGTCATGGTTCCAAACGCACTAGAACCGAACCAGTTCCGCACTAGTTCGTTTCCCTACAGGGAATGTTCAGTTAAAATCTGGATACCGCAGAAGTACATCTTCCGAAGCGAGTATTTTTTTGATTTTTGCAAAAGCAGATATTGCTTCCTGATCAAACCTTATTTTGACATGTTTCGATTTGTTTGTATCAACATGCCCATTCTCACCGCGCAAAAATTTAGGTAACGGTTTTACTATTGCGGCATAATCTTTGACAAACCTGCGATAATATCCAGCTAGACCAAGAAAAGAACGCAACCCTCGTAGTGTCTCCGGAATTTTATAATTAATTATATCACGGACCTTATATGGACAAGTCCGAATACCATTTTGTGCAACCATAAACCCCAAAAACTCAACATATTCCCTAAAAATTTTTGACTTCTCTGATGATACCCTCATTCCTGATTTTTTTAACATTTTTAAAATTTTATCTACATCTCTTATGTGCATATTTTCATCAGATGAGAAAATAATAATATCGTCAATGTAGACATGACAGGTTTTACCTATTTCATCACGTAAGACATCATCAATTGCACGCTGAAAAATACTTGGGGCGTTTTTCAACCCGAAAGGTAAACGGCAAAACTCATACTTTCCATTGTTTACACTAAAGGCAGTTTTTTGCCTATCTTTTTCGCATAAGTTTATTTGGTGAAAACCAGATTTCAGGTCTAGAGTTGTGAAGAATCGCGATTTCCCTAAATTTGCTAAAATTACCGAAATATCAGGTATAGAATTTGCAGATATTGTTTTTTCATTATTTTTGCGGAAATCAAATTACCATACGCAACTTTTGCTTTCCATCTTCATCCAGACCCTTTTTGATTACGACATGTATTGGAGAATTATATGGAGAATACGAATTCCTGATTATTCCATCTTTCAGAAGACTATTTATTTCTTTATTTATGAATTCCGCAGCAGACATTGGATATGGATAACTTCTACTCTAAATAGGCTCATCTGTAGATGTACGAATTGTAGCTTCCACATTTGTATTGTACGGTAAAGCTCGATCTGGATTCGCGAATGCATTTATATTGCTATTACTATTCACTAAAATGACTACGGATATGAGACGGAACAGAATCCTCTGCGAATGTGATCAAGTTCACCTGATTGCAATTAAGATGTTTGATTTCTACCCTACCATTTCGATAATACAAATATCCAGATTCGGTATCAATTTTCGCGTCAATCTCCCTCAGAAAGTCATATCCAATTATACCGTCAAACGTTTTTAACGTTTTAAGCACATAAAACGCTGAAGTATGATCGAGCAAATTAGCTAAACACTTTTGATTTATTAAATTTATTCTGTTTATTGATTTTAAATTAAACGATTTTTCCATTAATTTAACTCCATGAAGAAATCAAAAATCTTTAATATAATTTTTCGAGGTTCCGGTATCAATTAACAAGCAGTTTTTTTGTAATGAACGGCAGGAGCGAATTTAGTTTAAACAATTTATTTCATCGCTAAAATCAGAATCTTGATTTTTATATTCATCATTTATTTAGAGGAAAAAGAGATTCACTATTGTCATATTTTTTAAAAATATATTCATCACAAAGTTGATCTGGTTTTTCAGACATATAATTTACACGTTGGGTTTTTTGCTGAGGCCTATCAAAAGAGCCAGATTGTTCCCTAGGACGCTTAAATGGTTGTGCTCGAATAGGCAAATGCTGTGGTTGAGCCACAGTAACATTTTGACTTTGACTCTGATGATTATTTCCTAATGTCCTTTGTTTATTAAACGATGAACCTGGATCGACTTCCATTGCCTCTGGTTTATTGTTGAAATGTAAACTCGGTAACGGACTGCGATTATACTGAGGTCCAGATGAACGGACTTTATTTGGTCTAACCATTCTCCCCATAGCAAAAGTATTTGCGAAATCATAACGTTTATGATTTGTTTCTAATTCTTGAGCGATAGCTAATGCCGTCGGAAGGTCCTTTGGTCTCGAGGAAAAAATAATATCGCATAAGGGACGACGAAGCCCAGAGATAAAAACACGAAGTGCGTTTTCTCTAGCTCGTTCATTTAATGCATCTATTACTCCACAGTTATTATTATAAGTCATTATATGTTTATTTAGGATAAGAGTCAAATGCTCTTAAACTTTATCATAATAACCTGCAATAGAAAGATCACCTTGTCTGAGGATACTCAATTCATTTTCTAGAACATATATGGGTCTTTTATCTGCGTACGTCTGGTCAAGTCTTGCGATAATTGCTTTAAAATTCAGAACGGTGTTAAAGGATGACGTCATATTGGCAGAACCAGTAATCCTATTTCTAAGGATACCTAAAGCTACATAGTATCCTTCTGATCCTTCATTATAATACTTCATAGCAAAATAATCAGCAGAGCGCCAAGCCGGGTAGGAAGATGCGTCACCACTAAACTCTGGTAAAGATTTAACTAAATCCCAACTACAATTTCCTGAATCAATTGTAGGATTTATTGCGACTGGCGTATAAACTTCTACACTTGGTATTTCTAATCGGCCAAGAGCCAAAGTAAGCGTATCAAGTTTAGCCTCTAATTCTTGCCTAGCACATTCACTTGCCACTATTTTCTCAGCTAATTCATGTCTAGTATTATCATTTGCTATTTTCATGATATCTAATACTTGCTCCCGCGATAAACTCATTTTATTGAATATTTTAAAAATAGGTAAATTATCTAAATTAATTAAATCACAATATCACGATTCGAAAAGGATATTTTCCTTTTAAAAAAACGCTCTCAATAAAAAAAAACTCTTTAAAATGTTTGCGCAATACCATAAAAGTATGGGTGTGTTCAGTAATGCATTAAGACTTGCAGTATTTGCAGAGTTGGCAGCACTGCAGATTTGATGGTTGATGCAGCTGATAGAATTGTTGACAATTTGCAAATAGGTTTGTTGCATTTTTGAACACCTTCTTTACTAACATGGAAGTGTTATTAAGTTTAATAGTGGACGATATTTGTGAGCCAAGAGCTGATAGTTTTTTATTGAATTCAAGAAAAAGAAAACTTTTAAAGTTTAAAAGAAGAAGACTTCTTACTAAAAGGCTATCGCTAAAGCGAAAAATACCTAAAAACGAGACATTTTTTAAAACAATAAACGCCTTTCCCGAGGACATATTTTATTCTCATTTTCGGATGAATTTGTCCACTTTCAATGTAAGTTTTTACATGTTTTAGCACAAGTAGTATTTTCTAATCAAAGTTATTTTAATTAAGGCTTTGAAAGACGCTTTGTCTCCAACTTGGGTAACTGCAAGGTTTGGCCGCTGTGGTCATTCATTAGAAAAATGTCTATACGTAACATTATGGAAGCTATGCAATAGCAGGGTCACCTTCCGCCAGCTTTCGGATCATTTCAACATTGCGAGGGGAACAGCGTACTCTCTGTTCATCAAAACAATCAAAGCCATTTGTAATTTGAAAAGCGAAATTAAATGGCCATCTGTTGAATATCAGCAAACTCTCATGACGAATTTTGAAAACAGCAGAGAAAATCCGTTTCCTTTCGTAATTGGATGTTTAAATGGAACGCATTTCAACATACCAACGCCTAGAGAAGATGCGATCAGTTACTATGATCGCAAAGGGAAACATTCCGTTACCATGCAGGTACATACTTAGAGCTCATTACTTTAAAATTTCACTTCTAATTCAATATCTTCCAGGCCATATGTGACAGCCAATATCGTTTTTAGATGTATTTATTGTATACCCTGGAAGCTGCCACGATGCCAATGTCTGGAAAAATAGCCCCATATTTCAAGCAATAACATCTGACCAGTTACCGCTAGCACCAAGCGCTGTTATATTAGGTGACTCTGCTTATCCTATTTCGAAATTTCTGATGGTGCCTTACAGAGACAACGGACATCTCGCTAGGGAAGAAAAGAAATTCAACAGCCGTTTGTCTTCAACGCGAGTATTTATCGAACAAGCATTTGGGATTTTAAAGCACAAATTCAAGATTTTAAATCATATTGACGTTTCGAGCTTTAAAGGCATATCCGATGGGATACTTGCTTGCGCTATTTTACATAACTTTATTATAAACAAAGGAAATCCTTTAGAATATATTGACGAGGCGGCAATACATATAAGCATAGAAGCTGACAGTGAAGTGGAGGCAGTTCAAGATGTCTCTATTTGGTCCACCGAACCGGATGATATAAATGGAGTTGATAGAAGAAACTATTTAACAACTCTTTTTTCCTCATAAATAACGCGTAACCGCTTATTCATGCATATACTTATGTACTTCCATATAATTAGTTTACTTTTCTAAATTTTCTTACTGAACACGGAATAAATCGTTTTTTTAGACTTCCTTTTCATTTAATTTAATTTAATAAAATATATTAAATTAACATCACATGGTTTCAATAATAAAAATAAAAAAAGATTTCAATCTAGAAAGGTTAAAAAGGTACATTTCACAGCTTCATCTTATGACTAATAAAAAATAAATTCAAAATCTACTTTTGCAGACATCGGTTCAATATTGATTTTAATTCCAGTAACGCTTGGATTCGCTCTTTCTCCAGTGAAAGTTTCTCCCTCTCCACAGCCATTGCTTCGTCATGTCGGGTTTGCTCTTTAATAGCTTCTTCTTCAAAAAACTTTAATATTTCGCTGTTTGGGTTTCTCCGAGGATGTGGTGCTCTACGACTTGAAGTCGGTGGAGAATTGGGTGGCTCAACATTACCTTCTTCTAATGGCGGCGACGATGGTAGCTCCAACGACGCTTGCAGATTTTGTGGCGGAGGATTGGTGGAGTGCCTGGTACCATTCACCTCGTCAAAATCTTCAAAATATAGCCAAGATGTTGCTTCCCTACCGGAGGAATTATTGCCCTTTTTTATACGATTATACGATACCAGCATATTTAAAAATTTTCTTTGTGCAATGTGTCTGTCTATGTTAATGTCTCTGTTGATTTTTTTTACTTCTTCCACCACCTTATTCCATAGAACGCTCTTTTTTCTCCTTCCAGATGCAAATTCGTCTTCCATATTTAATCGAACTCTAAGCAGCAACTTAACTTCAGCCGTACTAAGATTTTCGCTGAAAATAATAAAAATATAATATAAGATTGTTTCAAAACTATACGTTTAACAAATTTTCNAGCTCTTTTTTCTCCTTCCAGATGCAAACTCTAAGCAGCAACTTAACTTCAGCCGTACTAAGATTTTCGCTGAAAATAATAAAAATATAATATAAGATTGTTTCAAAACTATACGTTTAACAAATTTTCATTGTAAAAATTATAGAAAAATAGTTTTGTACTCACTTTTCTTCCGACATGGTACAAGCGTAATCAGCGGCAGTGTAATTTTTTTTGATGCAAATGATGAGCGACGCTTGATAGAAAAATGGCGTTTTAGAACGCTCGACATTTGCAGTGCTGCCATATTCGCATTTCTGAACGTTCTGCTGGTCCTGCAAAAGCAGTATGAGCATTATACTGCATTACTGAACACACCCTATTTGCAATCCTTTCGCAGGATATTAAAATTAAAAAAAAAAATATTTTTTCACAGGATAGTAATTTTATTGATTTATAACAAAAACGTATCAGTTTTGATTTTTACTTACAGTTTAAGTTAAGTTTCAAGGGTAATAGATTTTAAAAACTTTCCTCCTTAGTAAACCGGATTTGATTGTTGAAATTTACTGAATCTGATGAAAAATTTTATAGATTGAAGAAATTGATTGAAGATGTATATTTGCAGGATTCTTAAATTTTTTTGGAGTTTAATATTGATTGTAGAAGAAATTGATTGAAGAATGCAAATTATATTCTATTGGAGCTTAATATTGATCGCAGAAAAATTCAATACTAATTGCAGAAATTGATTGAAGAATTCAAATTATATTTAATATTTAGAGGAGTTGATAGTAGGTTATATTCTTCCTTACAGGAATTGATGATTAAATTTTCAGGATTCAAATAAATTTTTTTGACTGCCGCCTTGATAAATATTCCTTACAGGAAAGTTTTTTTGTATGCGGTTTAAGGATCAGGTTCCTTACAGGACCGTGATTATTTAGGATTCTATTATCCTCTTTATGAAACTCCTTAAAAAACACACCGGCAGTCCCACGTTGGGCGCCACTTAAAAAACTTCGAAATTAATTTAAATTTTAATAACCGATCTTGTCGGGTTCGTAACAAATTTTATTCTGAAAACAAATTTCAAAATTTTTCATTTTACCAAGGCGAATTAATATAAGGTGATAGCAGCAGTACAAAAACAAAAATTTACATGTATTTTGTTTTTGCTTTGGCGGCATAAACTGTCAAAATCTGTAAGAGTGTGTGTAGAAATTCAAACAAAATTTTTCAATTTGATATCAGAAGCCGTGCGGCGAAACACATACACAAAATCAGCTGAGCTAGTAACACCACCTTATAGTTATAAATTCGCCTTGCATTTTACATTTTACATGAAAATATAATATTCAAAGCAACTTCTAATTCTTCTGAAGACAGTGCCATAAGCATACAGTAGAATTCCTTAACTTATACTTATGGCCTTATTCATAAAAAATAAAGTAGCTTTAAAAAAGGTTTATAAACAGAAAAATGTATGAAAACGTCATTTTATAAAGCTCTTTAGACCTACTTTAATTTTTATGAATAAGGCCATAAATATATCAAAAACCATAAAAAAAATTTTAAACTATGTGCTAAACTCGGGAAAATTCAATAAATTCACATACAAATTTGCAACATTCTAATCAGGCTTTTTATAAAAATTTTTAAAATGAAGTTTTGCAGCCCATTAAATTTTAGTTGATTTTTGGTATTGGTATTTACTGAGAGTTTCTTCTATACAAACTATGTTCGATAATTCTTTTTATATGGAAGACACTGTCAGCAAAAAAAATAAATGCTAAAAGTCAACGAAATTTGCTGGCAAATTCAGCTTGCACTTTATTAATTGGCTCAAAAGCTACATTGTCAAAATTTTTCTAAAAGATCTGATTAGAAATTGTGATCTGATGAAAGAGCCCCCGAGCCAATAATTTTGTACGGCACTGTACTTATAAGTACCCTAGGTTTCATGAAAGAAAAAAATTTGAGTACAAGATAACATTATAATATCAGTCATATTTCTTCTTCTTACTTCTGTATTTTCCATAATACAATTGTAAAACTCTGTGCACGTCATTTTAAACGTATTTAGGTACATATACTAATCATCAGCTATTGCTTGTGCAAAGTTCAACTATCTCGAAATGTAACTATTTCACAAATTAAACCGGTGCACTGAGAGAAAGAAGTTTAGAATTAAAAAGGCCTGCTAAATTAAAAGAGCACCAACCCTTCTCGTAATACATTTAAGTATACAAATTTTAGTATTTAGTATAGAAATATGCAATTCAAATACGCCCATATTAAAATGAAGCGATTTGGAATTACCGATTGATTTTTCATAATTAAGTTAAAAAAATATTTAAATTCCATGCTGGTTGTAACGGGAATTGAACCGTGACCCTCTGGAAATTAGAAAATTGTGGCAAGCATCTTCGCGCACTCAGCTACAGCCAGACATGTAAATGTGCATTTAAATGTTGAGTTTGATCCACACCACGCGTGCGTGTTATGAAAGTATTATTTTTAATACGAACATTTTTAAACGATAATCAAATAGAAAATATTCATGTTTACTATGCGTTATTTCCCTCGTTGAATTCATAACATTTTTCTGAATATTAGAACGCGTTTTTTCTCTTAGTGTAGTGGTTTTTGAACTTTTATTCAAATTTGTGCAATCAAATCAAAAACCGGGACGCTAAAACGAAACCCGGGACATTTTAAGGTTGGACCGGGACACTGGGATAAATAGTCTAAAACCGGGGCATGTCCGGGAAAACCGGGACGTCTGGCAGCCCTAGTAAAGCTTCTATTCAAGAGGGGGCTCACCAGGATGTTTGGCAATGCTTTGAGAAAATCGCCAACGGCTCTCATGTTGATCCTTCGGTGACAGGTAATAAGATCAACGGAAATAAGGTCAATTGACTTTATTTCCCACCCTGGTGCGAAATAAAGTCAATTGACATTATTGCCATTTTAAAAACGAAATAAAATCAATTGACATTATTTCTCTTTCAAACATTAAATTTGCTTAGCTTCGCGGTGGCCCGCGTCAGCGCGCCACGCCGCGCGCGTCGCGCTCGCGCTCGCGCCACGCGTACCCCGCGCGACCGGCGCGCGCACCACGTCACGCTACGCCGCGGCCCCGGCCCCCCCTTCCCCATCTCCCGACGTGCTGTAACGCAGGTAGATTTATTTTTTGTATACGTTGAAATAAAATTTTTATATGTTTTAAACATCGAGGGCTTATATTCAATAATACCCCCTATCTGCACACTTTTCACAAAGATGAGATTCTGATATAAAAATCCACCTAAGCTTTAACTGTCATCAGTGATATTAATGCTACCTTATATAACGACAGGTAATAAGTCCC
>NW_016162732.1:13093-25533 GCF_001687245.7 Rhagoletis zephyria
AAAAAAAGTTTCCGTACGTCATGCGGACTGCGCCCCTCGTGTCGGTTGGGCGGGAATGGAGGGTAAAAAGCCGTTGGGATTAATTAATTAATTAAAGATAAGGAGGCGACCGTACAAGAAAACAGGCAGCAATTTAAAAATGGAGAAATATTTATAGCTAGCCCTTATATACCCAGACAAGAAGATCCTTTAATTTGGTGGAAGCAAAATCGCAAAGAATTTTGAAATTTGTTTATACTGGTAATGTAGTATCTCTGCGCACCACCTTCCTCAGTGAACTCTGAAAGTGTGTTTAGTGCATCGGGTAGCGTTTATGTTAAAAATATAAATAGATTTTTGCCCGTTATTTCGGAAATGCTTCTTTTCAGAACGAAAAATATTAAAATTGATAGCTTTAATTACTAATGGTATCCAAAATTAAATTGGATTAAAAGAATTAAAAAAATAAATTAAAAAAATTCTTAACTGGATTTTTAAATTGAATCTTCTATAATCGATATCCGGGAATTCGGCCTGATTTTAGCCAGTATCTAGCCGGATAGTCGGATAACAGAAATACGGCAGGATAAGCCGGATTCCGGATATCTACCGGATACCCGGCACAGGCCTAATAAATCCTCAATTTGAAATAAAAGTCCGCGAAGAAGCGTGAGTGAGCGTGCGTGATTAAAAACTAGGCGTCGTGAGCGTGCGTGATTTGCAAAATCATCAACATGGGCGTGCGTGAACGTGAGCCAAAATTACTCACGCGCCCATCTCTCGTTGCCACCTTTTGAAAAATTATATTCAAATTATAAACAAAAATCAATTCCTAGTTACAAAATAGGTATCAATGAAAATGGTATTGAAAATCTTTGTTTCTTAAGTCAACTTTGGGAGGGTTGCCACCTGTTTAGAAAAAAACAAATTCAATTTGAATTAAGGAAATTAGTTAGGAGAAATTTGTTTCGTTAAATGGGTGCCAAATGAAAAGGGGTTGAAGAGGTTTGCCACCTGCTTAAAATGTCGAATTTAGTTAACTTATCCACAAGTTATATGAAATGTCAAAATATGGATGTCAGGCAAAAGAGTGTTAAGAAGTCTTTAGTGTGAAAACTAAGAATATTTTTGTGGTGTTGAAAGAGGGTTGCCCCCTGTTTTAAAATTAAATTCAAATTATTAAATAAGTTAAATGAATTATTGCAATGAGCATATCAATCGAATGGGGTTAGAATACTTTTTATTTCTGAACTATATTTAATGGGGTTGCCATATGTTTAAAAAATGAAATTAAGCTTCGTTCATCAGTTGATTAAAATATGTGTCGCTATGTCCGACGAAGGATATTTAATAATGTCTTAGCGCGAAACGACTTTTGGAGAGGGCTGTCACTTGTTTACAAAGTCGGATTTTACTAACTTTTACGCAAGTTAATTGAATAATAAAGCGAAAGAGTGAAACTTGAGTTAGTTGAGTATTTATAATGTTTGAAGAGAGTTGATATGTGTTTATAAAGTGATATTTAAATTATTTAATAAGTTGGATGAATTATTAAAAGATGGGAATCATCGAAATGATTTTGAGAAGGCTTTATTTCTAAAATACATTTAGGAGGGCGGCCACCTGTTTACAAAATTCAAACATGTATTAAAAATGAGTGTATATATTGGCGTCAAACGAAAGGGTGTTAAGGAATCTTTAGTTCGAACACTAGACATATTTTTTTAGGTGTTTGAAGACGGTTGCCACCTGTTGAAAAACTCAAATTATTTAAAAAGTTATATGAATGATTAAAATATGGCTTTATTTCTGATATATATTTAGGAGGGTTCCCACGTATTCTATAAGCTCCTTCCAAATTATATAATAAGTTAAATGATTTTTTAAAGGATAGATATCAATCGAAATGGGTTTGAAAAGGCTTTCAGGTAGGTTCTGCAATTCACTTCGGAGTAAATTTAAATCAAATTCGCTTTGAACTCAAATTGAGCTTTGCCTGTTTATTTTTGAAATGTGGATGTGCGATACGGTTTTATTTTTTGAAATTTTTATCGGTAAATGGTGGTTTAAAATTTTATAATATTAAAAATCGACTATGCGAAACGGCAGCAGCGATTTAGAAGAAATATGACACTCGATCCGTTTATACCCTGAATAACATTTGGAATAGTTTTTAGGTTTTTGAAATTCTATCTTGGGCGTTGTAACGTCATGCGGGTTCACTAGTTATTGTTAATAGTGTTGGGTAGCTACTTAAGTGGTTTATTAACAGCCTTATTCTGTATCACGAACGATAGGCAACACAAACGATTCGTCTGCAAAAGAATGCTTCAAAAATTCGTCCGGCGGCATCAGTTTAGCCGGTTTAAACGCAACCGAGACCATTGCAACTCAATGTATGAAAGGCAAGACGAAGACGACCGATAGAGTTTAAAATCGCAATCAGAGAGGTTGTCGTCTGCAGACGAATCGTTCGTTTTGCCTATCGTTCGTGATACAGAATAAGGCGCTAAAATTAAATTACAACGTGACAATTTTTACTGGGAGAGCCCCATCCAAATAATTTGCCACGGTCCTCAGATGATATCGTTACGCCACTGAACGTAATCATCCAGTAAATCGGGTACGTCGCGCTCTTTTACTTCCTTTTCCATGTCTTCATCTCGTTCTTCGTACGCCTCCATACTCCACCAACAAAATTTTAATGGTAAATAAAGTTTAGTAAAAGTTTACCTCATCTCGAAAGAAAGAGCAAGCTGATGATATCGCTCGCCTTGTTCGTCCGATTCAGTTGGTATCTGTTGGCTGAAGTGCTGCAAATGATGATGCAAAAAGTGAATTTTAAGCGACATGTTCACTCCAATATTTGAAAATGCCTCCATCTTACGATTTATTAAAATTTCTAAGTTTTCAGATGGATAAACTCGCGAGAAATGTGCATATTGAATTTGTATAAATTTCATGAAGCGGGTTTTGAGATACAAACATTTGATTTAAATTAGGCGTGGTCACGCTCACACTGCAAGCCTTTTGAAGAAACGAATTTCGTGCAGTGTTTCCGCGACCAAAAAATTAAATTTACCAAAATCGTCGAGAAAATTAATCAAATCTCATAAAAATTAAGCTAATTATTTTAATGGAGCTTAGTACAACGGAACATGACGTATAACATAACGGAAATAAAAAGTGCAGGCAATCTAAGAATTAGTTTTTTTTTGTTAAAGGTGAAGATTGTATAGTCTAAAAATTGCTTGAATTTAAGCACACTCTTTCATGGGCGTACGCAGGTACAGGTTAAGGGGGGTGAAAAACTGAAATTATCACTAAAACAATTTATCGATTTGCAGAAGACACTCGAAATTTATTGTTTAAATAAACAATAAATTTTTTAACAAAAAACAAAACCGACTTCAATTCTCATGTAAAACTTTAAGATTACCGCTAAGTTCTTCATGATCCAATAATCATATCTCTGAGGTACCACCTTTTCTTTAAAAAAGAATTATCGAAATCGGTTATGCGGTAACATATGTACATAAAAAAATATCCCGCGAATAGATAACCTCCTTCTTATTTTGAAGTCGGTTAAAAATAATGAGAAAATTACACTTAGAAAAAAAACGCGTTGTAAGAAAAAAAATTTGTATTTGATTACCGATTAAAAATGTTCGTATTTAAATCAAGTGAAAAGTGTTAACAAAATGGATTTTTCCATTATATATACACTACACGTATAATGGAAATATTCAATTCAAATACGCCCGTATTAAAATGAGGCATTTTTTACTGCATAGATGGCGTTTTGCACGTCTCGGATGCTTTTTCATATGTAACTAAGAAAGTATATGTGTACAACGCATACACAGCGGTGACAACACATACACACATACATGGTATGACATTGCACTAACCGCACGATGTGATGTTGATTCAAACTCAACATTTGAAAACACATTTACATGTATGGCTGTAGTTGAGGGTGCAAAGACGCTTGATACAATTGGTTGCGCCCAAGAGGTCCGGGTTCAATTACCATCAGACGGAACATAAAGTTAAATTTTTTTCTTCTTAATTACGAAAAGGCATCCGTGCACTTCACAAACACATATTTTATAACTTACATACTTAAATTTAAAACGAGTCGGGTTGGCGATCTTTCATATGCGCTCTTTTAAAATTTAGCACTTTTTTTTAATTCTAAAATTTTTTTTCCCTCATTGTACTATTTTGGTATAAAGACAAAGTCACCACTTGTATTTTAACTCTTCAATAAGTAAAAAAGTAAAAAAAAATTCCGATGAATTGATAACCTCCTCCTTTTTGGAAGTCGGTTAAAAAGAGAAAAATTAATGATGTAAATTATTATAAATTTTTTATAGCTATATTTTAAAATTTCTAATAAAATTTACATAAAAAGGATCAGTCCAGCGCCTTCGTCTTGACCTGCAGGCTGTGTCGGAGTCACATCCGCTAAACTTAAACGTAGAATACGTGATATTATTAAGATCACATTCAAGTTAAAAACGGTACATGAGATATTCGTTTTGATTGTATTGAATTGATGTAAATAAATCAATATAATATGCAAAATATTAATAATAAGCAATAGAGAAGCACCACTACTTCGATTCATTTTTATTTCCTTTCATACTACAGAAATTTGTATTACTTTTTTATTAGCCTAGGTCCCGTATTAGTATTCTTCTTCGTGTTCTTGTTCACCTTCGCATTATCTTCGTCCTCGGATCTGTGCATAAGTTAGCTTAGACTTCTGAAACAGCTGGCAACTCTCATAAATATTGGTAAGAAATAAAAAATCTCTTGCGTCTGATATTGTGATACCTACATATTTCATGTGCCTGATGACTTAAGTTAAATTTAATTTTTTAAATACATGACAACGCTCCTATGCATACTTTGATTAAATTCTATTTTTAAAAGGGGTGGCAACCCTATTCAAAATATTTGAAACCCAAAACCTTATTAAACCTTTCTCGACTGACGCACATATTTAAATTATGTATATAATTCCCTTAATTCAAGTTGAATTTAATTTCTAAAACATATGGCAACCCTCTTAAATAAAGTTAAAAAAAGCATATTTAAGCAATATCAAATTATACCCATACTTTAATAATTCATTTGATTTACTAATTTTTTTGTTCTACGGCAATGTTTCAATATTTCATATAATTGAATTTAATTCGACTTTTCAAACAGATGGCAGTCCTGTTCAAATATTTCTAAACCAAAACCTCGTTAAACTTTGTTCGCCTGACACTTGTATTGTGATACATACTAAAATTATCCAATACTCTTAATTCAAATTGAATTTTATTAGAAAATCAGGTGGCAACCTTCCTCCATGCAGTTTGGAAATAAAGTTTCGCCAAAGAAATTTTGATTTATATTCATATTGAAGTAATTTTTTAACCTATTGCTTATATTGAATCTAACTTTGTAACAAGGTGGTAACCCTCTGCAAAATATTTTCGGACCACAACCTCTCTCGTCTGATATCCATATCAGGATATACATTTCAATTTTCTGCCTTTATTTAAGTCAAAGTTGCTTTTCCAAACACGTGGCAAACCTGCTACATATAATTAAGAAATAAAGCCTTTTCAAAACCATTTCGGTCGATACTCATAGTGTAATAACTGATTTAGCTTAAAAGTAATTTGAATTCAATTTTTTTATCAGATGGCAACTCTTTTTGGAAAAGTAAGAAGTTTTTGTACATCCACAGCCCAAGCCCTTTAATTTGATACCTCATTTCGTAAACTCGCGTATTATGCATTAATGTACATAGTGCATACATAGATTACTAAAAGAAAAACCAGATCCACATTAACTGCGATCAACATATGTATGCATGTATGTATGTATTTACATACACTTAGGTCTCTTTTTATGCGGATTTGAATTTATGCGGTTTTTCAAACCATTATTTCGCAGTAGCGATTTTGCTTTTTTGAGAGTTTTTATTACTTTTTTCAGTGTGTAAAAGACAATGCTTCTGATAAATAATTTGTCTTTGTATTCTTACATAATAATAATAATAATAGATTGGCGCTTACACATAGTTAGTGTCCAATTTGTGGTGTGCGCCATGATGTTGTCACACAAAGGGAGGGACCTACAGTTTTACGCCGACCCCGAACGGCGATTGTATTTTTACGAGAACCTGTTTTTCATGGCAGAAATACACTCGGAGGTTTGCCATTGCCTGCCGAGGGCCGACCGCTTTTAAGATAAAACCTTTTTTTCTAATTTTTTTTATGTATTCTTACATAATTCATGTATTTATTGGGGTATTTTTATTTTTTTAGTTAAAATACAGATACAATTTTATTTATTTCATTAATGTTCGGTTTTACATGGAATAATAAGTGTTGAAGTGAAGAAATAGTTTTGTGAAAGTGAAATAGTTTTTTTGCTCAATAATGCCTCACTGGATTTTTTATGCGGGTTTTTAGAATTTTTTACATGGAGTATGTGAATTTATGCGGTTTTTGAAAATGCTGGAACGCATCCCCTGTTTTTGTATGAAAGTAAAGAACTTTTTATGCGGCTTTCTTTGGAACGCATGTACCGCATAAAAAGAGACCTAAGTGTATATAAGCTGCGATTAGGTTATAAATATTGCGTCATTTGTTACTTTTTGTGCTATATAAAACGCACCCGGTGGTTCAATTACTAAGGGAGGGAAAGAAACAAATGGCTTCGGCCAGTGGTATCACAACGGACTTTTCCAGCCCACGTGTGCTCCGCGTTCTGCGCGGGGCAGCCACTCTAACCTAACCTAACCTAACCTTGTTATTAAAAACCGAAATACCTACATACACACATACTTTTTGTCTCCTCTCACTTCCAACGCATGCACGTGTTTGCAAAATGATGACGAAAAAAATTGCTAATTTTTTCAACAATTTTTTGTCTTAAAATGCTCAATGTTTGTTGAATTTATATAAAGTTTGTAGACGATAATATTTCAATTGCTCCAAAGAACCTATACATATACCGAAACTGAAAGTTATATCTGCAAATCATAAGTTGCTAGAGCACTTTAAAGGCTCAAAATTGATCCCAAATAAAGCAATATTTACCGTTGTTTCTACGACAGAAACCGAATTGGTTACTAACAAGAATGAATTTGTCGAAAGGCTTGGAGTTTTATCTTTAAAACGACATACTTTTCTTTGAAATCGCTTCATTAGTTCTCGTGCGATGAGCGTTTTCGTCAAGCTCTAAAAATTACAACTACAACATTTGAGCACAGCCTACATATCGAAACGTAAGACCATGATAAAAACATTAGAAGGTAAAATCATTCTCTCAATTCGTCCGCCATGATTTTTTTCTGACGTTTGAAAACATTTTAAAATCATATAAAATTGAAAATAAAAAAAATGAAATTGTTCACAATTGTTGTTGTTTGAGATTAACAATGAGAGTGTGTGTGTGAGCTTGAGTTCGAATTTTAAAATTATATTGCTGGCAAACGTCAGACTGCTTCTCAATTAGTTTACCTTGTAATGTTTTTATCATGCGTAAGACGTATTCTACTTAAAAAAAAAATTATCAAAAATTTTTAGTACGAAATAAATAAATAATATAAAAAACTTTTTAATATACAACGCTTTTATAAATGGACTAAAAAGTAGAAAATATTTCTCAGTCCCATAGAATTTGATTTGATAACTTTTGATTTTGAAATTGTATCATACGTTTTTATAAACCATTTATGAGATTGAAAATGAAAAAGCGAGGGGCGCATGTAAGAGACCTGAATTGATATGAAGGGTAATATATGTATGTATGTGGATATATGAATAACGACCGCTTAAAATCGAACTCAAATTTGTACTTTCTCTGTAGAAATGTTAGGTCTATGTTGTGTAGTTTGACTATTGTCAATTAAATCTAATGCTTTGTATTGCATGCGCCCACGCTTTTCAATTTCAATTTCATAAATGGTTTATAATAACTTTTACTAAAATTTCAAAATCAAAAGTTATCAAATCAAGTTCTATGGGACTGATAAATATTTTTTTTTACTTTTTAGTCCATTTATAATAGCGTTGTATATTAAAAAGTTTTTTTTTTTATTATTAAGTTTCTACTTAGTCTTGTCTGTATAAAATTTTTGCAATAGATATTAAAATAATTCAACGATGTTAAAAGATTGGTGCACACACTCATATATGTACATACATACGAGCACCAATAATTTCATTTAAAAAATGGCATGTCGTCCATTTCCGCTGTAGCGTACGTAGTGCATAGGGCGACATCTACCTCTCAACCGACGAGGTTGAGTGCTATATGCGCTAGACTTTTTTTTTGATCTTTGCAAGGCAAAGGTTTTATAGCAATGAATGGTGTCTGGACACACAACATTACAAGTTGATGAAAGCGTTGTAAAAAGGGACTAATTTATCTATAGATCACCGCATTTGAGTATAACGAGAGCCTCTAATTTGGGATGAGTTTGTCGTTTTGCTTATTTTTTTCTACAATTCCATTCATGAGTTGTGTGATAGTTGAAATCTACACTATGCTCTTTCAAGACATCGTGCATTAAAGAAACAGATGAAAGAAAGAAAGAAAAGAAATAATTTTTCTTTCCGACAATTTTTACTCCTGTGATATAACGAAATTTGATCTTCCATTTTTACACTGTCTTACTTCGGCTTATTATCCACCCGCGCTCAGTGGAACCTCAGCGACCTCTCAGGATTTGGATGAAAGTTGAAGAGATTGAAGGTCTAGGTGACATGAATACACGTGCAGCATATTTTGCCGATATGTCGTAGGATTGCCTATTTACACGTGACTTAAATTTTAAGAAAACGTCATACATACCTTTCTTTAAACTGCTGTATCTTGGAAACCTTTTAACGAAACTTAATGAAAAAAAATGTATTTCTTCCTTCTTATTATGAGCTTTAATTGAACATTGTTCACATAAATGTGCAACATACAAAAAACAAACAAAAAAAATAAATAAGTAAACATTTTTCTTTTTGATTTTTTTTGATTTTAGCATTTTTAAAATTTTTTATTTTTACACAAAAAAATTGTATATAATGTCAACTTTAAGTATTTGGGTACTGGGCTACTTAGACGTATGGACTCTAGATCGTCTAACGCTCGAGCAATATGATAAGTAGACATTGAAGTTTTATGAAATTGTATATTCTTGAAAAAGAAAAGGTGTGTAAAAAACCAAAACAATATGAATAAATCATATTAACTTTACTAAAGGGTCTGACATCACGAAAATCCCCTTAAAGGAAATGGCAGAATTAAACTTTGTTGCAAATTCAGATGGGAAATCTGCTTACGAAGTGATTGGAAGAAATTTTAGCGACTAGCAGCTAAAGCAAGTCTTCAACTACTGATGTTACAACAAATTCGTACACACGAAGCCCTCTCAATGGGATGCTGTATGTTTCTAATGGGATGCCTGTAAAAAATAACTACAACTAACCTTCCAATGGACTTTATTTCAACTATGACTACGTACCAATTACTTTAATCCTATTTTAAGCTTGTTTAAAAGGTTAAATAACATCAAGTCAGGCAACTTCATATCCTTATTTAACGAATCTTTAAATCAATAAATAATTTTTTTTCTTTTTAGTTCTTATTGTAATAAAAGCGTGCTGTTGGTTTTTTAACTATAATTTTATTATTTATTAGGTTTATTTTTTTTACACACCTTTCCTTTTTCTTGTTTAAATAAATGGACTAACCTTGAAGCTATCATTGGTGTCGAAGATTATTTTGCAATGAGTGTTGTTGATCTTTCGGGTATAACGGCATGAAATTTGTGCGTTGCTGGAATATATTGTGCCTTTGCGAATCTATCTTGAAGCTTTCGCTTAACTTTATTGTAGTCACTCTTGGACGCATACATACGGTGACCATATTAACCAACGTAAAATAAAGAACCAGGGTACGAAAATAAACTGTACAAAACAATTCCCATTTGCTCATCGATCATCATATCATTTGTGGTTTTGTACAGTTTTGTAAATAGTCAGAAACAAATTGCAAGATTCACTGTCATTTTCCCCAACGAGAAACGTTTGCTTTTCGTTTGTGACAATTGTACCATAGGGTACGTTTTATATGTATGCGAACGTTTCAATTACGTGAAAAATAATTTTTTCTGTAAATTTTCATATCCAATTCAATTAAAAAACATATTTATTTTTTTTATTCATTGCAGCCATTCGTTTTGTATTTGTTTATTGCATATATGTACATACATAAAAATATTTTCCCTGCACGATTCATTTCGTTTGTTGTTTCGTCTGTAACTACTAAACTACTGTAGTGTACTATCGCCAAAGTGAACTCAGCCGTTTTGTTTCGTATTGTACCGAACTGTTAAAGTAATAAACGAAACGAAATAGTAACGTACAATATAGTTTATTTTCGTACACTGTAAAGAACCATTTTTTCAAAATGATAAAAGTACCTTATCCATATCCTAATTTAAATCCAACATTTACTAGTACATTACATTATATAATTGGACAAGTTTCCCTTATTAAAAGGCTTTGCCTTGCTTTTTCACTGGAAGTGGTTTTTACGTGGCGAATCCCTAACCCAGCGCACAACCCATTGCTGGGACGAGGGAGCCTCAGGTGTAAGAGTTTATTGTGACGTCGGGAGCTGACGACTTGCTCTATCTGCTAGTCTCTTAAAATTTCCTCCAATCCCATCGCAGGCAGATTGCCCATGTGAACTTGCAACAAAGTTCAATTATGCCATTTATTTGAAGGGATATTCATGATCAGACCTTTAGGAAAGTTAATATGATCTATTCATATTAGGGCTGTGCGATTATTCGATTATTCGAGCAAGTTGGTTAATCAGTTATTCGGTTAAACAATTACTTGAGTAATCAAGATTTTGATTACTCAAAACGATGATTAATCGAGTTACTTGAAATATGATTACTCAAAACAATTAATTTTGCTCGTTAAAAGAGTTTGCTTTGGAAAATGCTTATTTTCTTTTTTATATTCTGTATATGAAAAAAATATGTATGTAAGTATGTATTTCATTTTAATTTTTGAAAACAGAAACGTTTTTTTCAAAGTATCAAGGAACTTCAACTGCTTTATTTGTATACATGTAAAGAGTACTTTGAAATGTTCATTACTCATTTTATTCATAATGTTGATTAATCATAAAGCAAATTACTCAAATATTTTTTGTTTTTGGTTAATCAAAATCTTGATTACTCGAGTAACTGAACTTTTGAGTAATCATAATTTCCAATTAATCGAATAATTGAGTTATTTACTTTATGATTAATTAAAATTTTGAATAATCAATTAATCGCACAGCCCTAATTCATATTGTTTTTGTTTTTTACACACCCTTCCCCTTTCAAAAATATACCATTTCATAAAATTTCAATGTCTATTTATCATATTCAGGCATGAGCAGAGAACGAGCACACGCTCATAGAACGTAAGCATCACGTGTACGTATACAAGCAAGAGCGTAAGAACACGACAAAATGCAAAATCCCAGTGGGAATTAGGAGCACGTAATAATACCTTATTAGCAACTTACTCTTCACCTGGCAGTCATTACCATTTCCCTGCCGAACGTCCCTTACTTTTGCAAAGGCATGGCCGCCTTATGTAAGCAGGAATTAAGAATGTACATTTGGTATCAGACATACTTCTGAGCCGCTTTACAAAGTAAGTTACGTGTAATGCAGAGCAGTCGCTCGGAGTAGTTCGGCGCTTGGAAATAACTTCGGCTGCACGTTACTTTGCAACTGACAACGTAATTTGTCGTCGGAGGTGTTCATTTTGCGCTTTACAAGTAGATGACATTGGCCATGATGACAATGAACATGAATGAAAACATGGGTTACCTCGTAAGGTGCTTACCTATTTTCCCAGTGGGATGAATTAGGCTCACTAACACATTCTCACTTTTAGCTAACGCTTGTTTGTGGTAGTGCCCACCTTTGATCATATTGCTCGAGCGTTAGACGATCTAGAGTCCGTTCGCCTAACTAGCTCATTACGCCCGTTTGGGTACGTAAAATTGACATTATAGACAACGTTGAAACTTGAAACTTGAACTTGAAACTTTCGCATTATTACACTAAAATTAAATGGGCTATAAAGATGTATACTCATAGAAAATTTTAACACTTCTGAAAAACAAGTTTGAAATTTTTATGAATTTTTTTTCAGTGTTCTGCAAAATTTTAAGCTTATATTTAAGTTTCTATGGTATTTGTTAGGGATTGCATTTTTTTAATTGAAACATTCTTAAAATTAAACAAGTAAGAGCAGCGCTGTCTTCGGCTATGCCGAAGGCTTCATACCTTTCATGAACATCTGCAAATTTTAGTTTGACAGATTACTGATTTTGAATACATCTGCATACATCGATAGAGGAGTTACATACTTATA
>NW_016162732.1:27091-41022 GCF_001687245.7 Rhagoletis zephyria
GAAAAATCTCATATCTGAACAATCAGTTGTATGGGAGCTATATGTTATAGTGGTCCGATTCTTCCGGTTCCGACAAATGATTAATACATTATAAAAATACACCCACCTACCAAATTTTATCCGGATATCTCGAAAACTGAGAGACTAGATTTCATACAAACAGACAGACAGACGGACAGACGGACAGACGGACATGGATAAATCAACTCAGCTCGACGTTCTGATCATATAAGTATACATTTTAATGGGCCTATCTCTTTTTGTTCTGGTACTTACAAACATCGGACCAAAGTTATAATACCATTTCATGCTCATGAAAGGTATAAAAATAAGCATACATAAGTGGCAAACAATATCATTTTGAATTTGGGCCAAAATGATATGCCCTGTTTGTATGTATGTATAAATATGTAAATCAATGACTTTAATTTAATTTTTTTAATAAAGTTTTTCTTTATGTGTTTACGTGTTTAAATAATACTACGATCTTGGTTTTAAATTACGTATACTTCATTAAATGTTCATGTTTTATTCAAGGACTCATTTAAGTAAGTAACTACATCACACTTACATGTTCGCTTAAGTACCCGCATCGAGGTACTTAAGCGGGTTCTTTTAAGTACCCACCCCGCCTAAGTACCTCAAAAAGCTGACATTTTTCGTCAGGTACTTAAGCGGGTTTTACTGTATGTACAAGAATGATAGAATACTAGATTGTGCCCACGAGAGAAATGCCAAAACGCATAGTGTTCACGCGAACACCGCGGCAGCACGTTCGACGTTAACTTGTTCGTATCATCTCATTAAATTTTTTCTTTATATAAACGCGGCAACTTGTTTGCAATGAATTTTGTGTTTTCCTATTGAATTTTTATCTTAAGTATTGATATTGTAAATTTGTCTAAACTGCAGCGTGCTCCTTGGAAGAAGGAAGGAAAAGGTTTCCATCTGGTCCTTCGTCGCCATTGCAAAATCCAGCAACCCAGTTGTAATTGATTGTAATTGTAACTAATTTCAGTTTTTGTAGTGACGCACAGTTGTTCGGATCGCAAATCTAGCTGGACGAAATTATTTAAACAAATACTCTTTGATGGATTTGGTTTGTGGTGCTTCTTACCTAGGGGATTTTTGGGTCGCTGATTTCGAATCTGGGCCCAATTGCACCAACGACTTATCACTTATCACTTTAAAATTTTGGATAAGCCTTTTTATTGAAAAGTAAAGTTGATAAGTGTGGCACTTTTTTCTTATCATAAAAAACTTATCAACTTATCAAAAAATGAATAACTGACAAGTTTTTTGGATAAGTCGGTTTGATAACCGTTGCACATCCAATTTCTTTTGCTTTTCAAATAGAGAACTTTTCCAATAATGTGCTTAGCTAAAATGATTACCGTTTCTCAATGGAAAACGAAAGCTTAGCAAACCCATGCGGGGGTTGATAAACATTTTCGATTTATATTTTTTTCTTCCTAT
Source organism: Rhagoletis zephyria (assembly GCF_001687245.7). Lineage (NCBI taxonomy): Eukaryota > Metazoa > Arthropoda > Insecta > Diptera > Tephritidae > Rhagoletis > Rhagoletis zephyria. The sequence continues at coordinate 28,568 of NW_016162732.1, forward strand.
GTCGCGCGCACAAAGCAAAGCCAATAAACTGGATGCCTTAAAAATTATTAAGGAACAAAGTAAGTCCGTCTTGACTATCATATGTATGTTTATATAAATAACTACATTTTTCTACATTTACGGATTATTTATTTGGATTTTTCCAAAATAATTCAGTAACAAAAGCACAAAAACCACATTGCATTAATTTCCGTACCGGTTAACGAATTGGTACTCAGTAGCCTTAGGGGCGTCTTTATTTATTATAGTTCCATCAATGCACCCTGCGACTTAAGGAAATCCACCTATGTTGAAAAATTGTGTGGCAATATTTTTCGTAAATTCCGGCCAACAAATAGTTTCATCCGTCAATTTGTTTATCGGGGCATTTGCCACTCGATGGATTACTGTACATACCGCCAATATGTGAACTCCATGCATTTGACCAATTCCATGATATTGGCTACCATTATCTAATTAGTGCAGAGTCTATAATAATTGCTGTAGCGGACTTAAGCCATTATTACGCTCCCTGTTTTATTGTAGGTCCGCTCCAATTTTTTATAAAATTTCTTCAATTTGGCTACGAGATAGCCGCAATTTTTCTACTACATCAATATCTAAACTGTAGCTGATTTTTTATTTTATCACACGCCTTTTTTTATTTGCGGATTTTCCTCCTCTAGTAAATTTAATAGTTCGAATCGAAGCATTTTTTGTGTCAATATTTTATCGAATCACGCGTTAGAGCTTAATTTTTAGATTGTTAAGGTATGATTTTATTAGTCTTTTACAATAAATAAATTCATTCAGACTGAATAAATGTAACTTATCACTTGTATGATAGGTAAAATTAGTTTTAGCAAAATAATGCTAAAGTTAGCAAAATGAAAAATGGTAAGAGATAAATTAAATTTTTTGGTGCAACGAAATGCTAATAAATTTCGATAATTTGCATAACTTATCACTTATCCGCTAAAGCCTTTACGCTAAGCATTTCAAATTTTGGTGCAACGTTTATCTATGATTTTGAGTGATATTTTACTTATCAATACTCATTTGAGTGACTTTTCCTTATCATGTTGGTGAAACACAAAACTTTCCGCAAGATCGATAATTTGCTAAATTGCTAATGATAATTCGTTAGTGCAATAAGGCCCTGAAGTCACTTATCAAAAATTCAAAATGGCGGATCCAATATGGCGGACGAAAATTAAAAAAAAAATCGGCAGCCTCTATTAAACTGGGTATCTAGGGGTTCTCTGAGTCGCTGATTACGATTCTAAAGGCATTTATTAAAAATTCAAAATGGCGGATCCAATATGGCAGGCGAAAATTTTAAAGGATCAATAGAATTCTATGAAACTGGGTATCTGTGCGTTTTCTGGGTCGCTGATTACGAATCTAAAGTCATTTACCAAAAACTCAAAATGTCGGATCCAACATGGCAAACGAAATATTTAAAAAATCTTAACCCTTCATATATGAAAATGTTTTGTTCAGAGATTATATTTAAAACGATTACAAATTTGTTAAAAGCAATATTGTATATTTTTCGAGCTCAAGGCCACATGAAAATCAAAACACAATTTTTGATTTTGCATTCGTTTTTATTTGCCGATATTTCGACTTCAGTCTGAAGTCATCATCAGGACTGAAAAAATACATTATTACAATTACACACATTAATACATATGTACGTATAAACATAAACAAGTACAACTTACACATTTGACAATGTTTGATCGACTGAAACAGATGAGCGAAAAACAATATTTAAACAAGAAAATTTGGAGACAATAGAAAACATCAACATGAGAATGTAAACAATTCAAAAAACAGTAATTGTAAACAAAAATCCACGAGCAACAATACATTGGAAAACGAACAGTCCCTGCAGGGAGTGACGTTAGCTTATACCTAACTTTAGTCTGTTTACGCGAACACTAGTGGTAACTATTAACTGTGTATTTTGTTCGAAAAAAGCTAACTACTTTTGTGGGGCGATGGCCGCAAAAAAGTCAGACCTGGATACCTCTGCATTACATGTCAACTAACTAGTAACTAACTACTTTTGGACATAAAATATCAATAAGAAAAACAAAATATTTTTTTGTTTTTTACTTTTTTATTTTCTTATTTATTTACTTTATTTTATTACATTTCATATTTGTTTACATATTCTGCTCTGGGTAGCCCCATATTCGAACACCGTCAGACATAACTTCAAAATGATAGTATAAAATTTCGATCTTCCTTTTATTTGTCCTGAATATGAAAAAGAATCTGCGAAGTTCAGAAAAAAAGTGTATTGAAAGTAATTTTTGTATGAGGATATTTAATAGAAACTTGTAAAGAAAACCAACTCCCGATTGCGTCTGCATGACTTCTGCACGACTTAACAATTCATTTTAAGTTGGTTTTGTCATAGCTAATTAAAAGTGAGGTATTAATCGAAATCTCGCCAAAAAGCTAACTATAAGTTGGTTAGTTTTAACAATTGATAATTTTTCACTGCAGGGGTAAGACACATCGCTGCAGCTCTCTTTTGTTGTTGCCCGCAGCATATAAAGTACGGAATTGCAGTGGACTGCGAACGAACATCTGACACCTATAATATGAATTGTTGTTGCCTTAGAATTAAGTTGCGATAAACATGCGCGCAATTGTCGGTGTCCGATTTGAAGTTGATCCTTTTATTGTTAGGGGTGTTCCTAATATGTAGCATTTCCAAAGTATAGCGTTTATGGTAATGCTTTTCCTTTTCTAAAATTTTTACGTTGTCAAAGTTTGGATAATGTCCCGTATTCTTACACTGATATAACAAGGCCGTTTTGTTGTCCGAAGAGTTGTTCCTTAATTTAATATTTGACTTATGAGCGGAAATCCTTGTCTTTAATTTTGATTTAGTTGTCCCCACATATAACTTATTGCATACATGGGACCCGTTGCCATTGCATGGAAATTCATACACTACATTGGATTTCTCATAAGTCGGAATCTTGTCTTTTGTATTGCTGTAGATTTGTCGTAGTGTGTTATTATATGTAAATGCTATTATATAATTTTCTTTATTATATATACTCGAATTCTTAACCCTTTCGGATATCCCTGGAACATATGTCGATGATTTGTAAATTTTGTTTTCCCTGTCTTTATTTGTCCCCTGTTTAGTAGTACCAACGTAGTAATAACGAATCATTTTGTTTATCAACGACAAGGGGAAATCATTATATTACAGAATTCTTTTAATAACCGCAATATTTTTTGTATGATAAATTTTGTCACTAATCGAGAGGACCCTTCTAATGAAATTGTTAGCTGTATTTATAATTATCTTCTTCTCATGTGAGTTTGTTAGTCTGTGAAAGTTAATTAGTCTCCCAGACGCAGTCGGCTTTTTGTACCAGTCAATCGTTAATAAATTATTTCTTCTTGTTACTAGAGTGTCAAGATAAGATAACTGTCCATTATTTTCCTTTTCTATTGTAAGTTTAATCGACTTGTTGTAGTTATTGAGTGTCTGTAGCATTATGTCCATATCTTGTGTTTTAATAATGGCAAATAGATCATTAACGTATTTGGTGAGTAAACGCGGTTTGTTGGTGGAGTCCCTTTCAAATTTGTCCAGTAATTCCTCCATTACTATATCCGCTATTATAGGTGAGGCTGGAGAACCCATTGGCATTCCTGATCGCTGCTCGTAGATTTTGTCATTATACTTAAAATAACAGTTCTCCTTAACGCAGAATTTTAGTATTAACAAGAATAGTTCTTTCGTCAAAAAGGAAAAATGGAAAAATGCAAGTTTTGGTGAATGATATAGCCACTTACAGAGTTTTAAAACGCGACCCGACCAATAAGTTACAGGACAAGAATAATGATATAGTAATGGAGGAATTACTGGCAAATTTGAAAGGGACTCCACCAACAAGATAATTATAAATACAGCTAACAATTTCATTAGAAGGGTCCACTCGATTAGTGACAAAATTTATCATACAAAAAATATTGCGGTTATTAAAAGAATTCTGTAATATAATGATTTCCCCTTGTCGTTGATAAACAAAATGATTCGTTATTACTACGTTGGTACTACTAAACAGGGGACAAATAAAGACAGGGAAAACAAAATTTACAAATCATCGACATATGTTCCAGGGATATCCGAAAGGGTTAAGAATTCGAGTATGTATGATAAAGAAAATTATATAATAGCATTTACATATAATAACACACTACGACAAATCTACAGCAATACAAAAGACAAGATTCCGACTTATGAGAAATCCCTTGTAGTCTATGAAATTCCATGCAATGGCGACGGGTCGGACGGACACCGACAATTGCGCGCATGTTTATCGCAACTTAATTCTAAGGCAACAACAATTCATGTTATAGGTGTCATATCGAGCCCTAACCGCCAAAATAACGTAAGCGACATTTTTTTCAAAATTTTCCTGATGCTCTAGGAATATTTCTGCATCAAAAAGAAAATTTTGAAAAAAAAATGTCGCTTACGTTATTTTGGCGGTTAGGGCTCGATATGTTCGTTTGCAGTCCACTGCCATTCCGTACCTTATATGCTGCGGGCAACAACAAAAGAGAGCTGCAGCGATATGCATACATATTCATGTCTTACTGTTCGTTTTCCTATGTATTGTTGTTCGTGGATTTTTGTTTACAATTACTGTATTTTGAATTGCTTATATTCTCATGTTGATGTTTTCTATTGTCTCCAAATTTTCTTGTTTAAATATTGTTTTTCGCTCATCTGTTTCAGTCGATAAAACATTGTCAAATGTGTAAGTTGTACTTGTTTATGTTTATACGTACATATGTATTAATGTGTGTAATTGTAATAATGTATTTTTTCAGTCCTGATGATGACTTCAGACTGAAGTCGAAATATCGGCAAATAAAAACGAATGCAAAATCAAAAATTGTGTTTTGATTTTCATGTGGCCTTGAGCTCGAAAAATATACAATATTGTTTGTAACGAACGGCCAATAAACAATAGGATAAAATTTGTTAAAGGTTTAATAAAAAATTTCGATTAGTATTTTCATTTTTATTTTCAGTTCACACACTGAAAATAAAATTTCGTAAAAGTGCTACGAAAATCTTTCGTAGTGTTGGTTTTTGTACAATGTACGAAACTTTCATTCATAATACGCACACATTTTTCACAACGAAACAAGATTTTACGAACCATACGTAAATATAACGAAAGGACTTTCGTAAACCATTTTTTCAGAACAGTTTACGAAATCTTACGTTTATTTTACGAAACACATTCGTAAAGCACTGAACAAATCTCTGTACGAATAATCTTGTATATTGTAGGAAGGCATTCGAAATCTACAATTCTGTATTCGTACAATTTAGTTAATACTTCCTGTTTAATATAGCGGCGCTATATTAAAGGGGGATTTCGGTCTGATGGAGAATTCAAAGAGTTAGGTTTTAATTCAATAGCGTGTTTAATAAATTCAATTTAGGTATACAATTATACGAGTGTTTATGTAAGAATTTAATGTCGTTGGATAAATAGAGTTTTATATTGAGTTTCACTTATAAAGTGAATTATATAGCACGTTGACTTTAAGCAACGAAGAGGCACCTCTGTGCGTATAGACGTTCGCGTTAATAATAATTTCAGTTGTTACATTTCAGTTCATAGCTAAGTTCAATAATATTTACAAGAACAATTTTTTGGTGGATTTTTAGTTTGAGACATTTTACAAACTAGTCTAATGGAATGAGTTGCCACCTCGCTCTCCTTCATCGTCGACATGCCGCCGCCCCTGCACAGGTGCAACATTTAGCAGGCGTTGCAGATCCAGCAGCGAGGTCAATGCCGTGATAATCAGGCGTGTCAACTCGGCACGCGAGACGGAATTCTTTTTATTTTGTCGCGGCTGACGTCCACATACACATCGTCGTTTTGTAAGGCCTTTCATTCCTTTATGTTGCTTTGACTTCATTGATCTTGCTGACCTTATGCGACGTTTTGGCTCACGTTTGCGTTCTACGGTGCGTTGATTTGGAGGGCGGTGAAGAAGAGTGTGGGTGGCCCAATTTACAAATGCGGCAGCTGTTTTTGGACGAACACGCTCCGGTGGTGTGGGAGCGGGCTAAACAGTTGGTACAGTATTTGTGTACCCGCACGGCTTCTAGGCGTTCGGCCACGCTCATTTCGCGGAAACAAGCACAGGCTTGCAGGGCGTGAAATCGGCAGCACAGTTGGCATTGGTAAACGTCCGGTACTCTGCAAGAGATCAACAGATGAATTAGCAAGAGATAGTAGAGTGGAAACTATTGGACTAGAATTGGAATAGATTTGACGTTTTAGAATTTGAGATAAGTGGACTGTAATTGGCTAATAGGACTAATTTGGGTTAAGGCTGGGTTGTGATGGTAGGGGGCATAATTTGACTATTGGTCGAGTATAGATGCCAGTTAGAGTTTTTACTTCGGCGACTCTAACATGTTTCTCGGAGCCTCGGTGGAGTTTGAGTACTCTTCCAAGGCACCATTCCTGGGATGGTAAAAGATCATCTTTAATGACTACTAACTCTCCTTCCTCAATGTTCTTTTGGGGCTGCCGCCATTTGTGGCGTTTGTGGAGCTCGCGAAGATATTCCGCTTTCCATCGCCTACTAAATTCCTGATGCAGGATTTTTAGTTTTTGCCAGCGATTTTTTAGTGATAGCTGTTCAGCAGATGGCTCTGGGATAGCCATGAGAGGGGATCCTCGGAGAAAGTGGGTCGGAGTAAGCACGAGCAGATCGGTGGGATCTTCGGACATAGGGGATAATGGTCTGGAGTTCAAAACGGCCTCAATGCGTATAAGTAATTTGGTAAATTGTTCGAACGTAAATATGTGGGTGCCGGCTACTTTACTGAGGTGGGTTTTGAAGCTCTTAACAGCGGACTCCCACAGACCACCCATGTGGGGCGCATATGGAGGAATGAATTTCCATTCAAAACCATGAGTTTGGTATTTTTTAGATGTCTCGACAGATATCTGGGTAAGGAAGGTTTCATATTCCTTCAGTAAAGTGCGCTGAGCTCCGATAAAGGTTTTTAAATTATCGGACATAACTTTCTCTGGTAATCCTCGCCGCCCTAAGAAGCGTGCAAATGCTGCTAAAAAGGCGCTTGTGGTTAAGTCTGAACAGACTTCCAAGTGAATTGCCTTAGTTGCAAAACAAACGAACACACAAGTGTAAGCTTTGTGGTAGGGTGCGTTACGGGTTAAAGCGGCTTTTAACAAAAAGGGGCCCGCGAAGTCTACACCTGTATTATGAAAAGGTACCGACAACGTAACTCTTTCTGGAGGAAGGGCTACCATTATTTGAGAACGTACGTTTTGTTTATGAATCGTGCAGAGTTCACAGTGAAAGATACACTTTTTTATGTACGATTTCAAACGTGGAACAAAGAACTCTTGTTGAGACATGCGAACCATGAGAGATTTTTCTGCATGTAGGAGGGTTGTGTGGAGGAAATTGAGGTAAAGGGTACATATTCCAGAGTTTCCTGGCAATATGATGGGATGACGTTCATTGTAGCTCAAGCCAGAGTGCGCTAACCTACCATTTATTCGCATTAGACCCTTTTTGTCAAGAAATAGGTTTAGAGATAACAAACTACTTTTCTTGTTGATGGGTCGAGTGGCAGATAATTGTGAGTATTCGTCGCAATAATAACGTTTTTGGGCAGAAATAATTAGTAGGGTTTTTGCGTATTTGATTTCAGTGTGGGTTAATAAGTCTTTGTTTTGGGAGGTCTTTCGACATTTTTGAATAAAGCGAAACATGTAGGCTATGATGCGCAGGGCTTTTTCAAACGAAGAAAATACATCTAATACAACCTCGGGCTTGCCACTATGAAAAACTTTAATTTTTCGTTGTTCTGGGGGTAGCGTCTTTTGTGGTTGGGATTGAGGCCATGCCTGTGGAGTATCGACGAGCCAGTTTGGTCCGTGCCACCATATGGCTTTAGAAATAAGCTCCTGTGGTGGGCATCCTCGAGTTCCTAGATCTCCAGGGTTGTCAACACTGCTTACGTGTCACCACTTAGCATTTCCTACGTTTTTTGTGATTTGGGTTATTCGATTGGCGACGTAGGTTTTCCACACATAGGGAGGTTTTTCTAACCATGCGAGAACAATAGATGAGTCACACCACAGAAACAGTTGAACTTCTTTTAAGTGGAGTTTTTCCCGAACTTGGTGAGCCAGTTTGCTGACCAGGACAGCTCCGCAGAGTTCCAAACGTGGTAAGCTGACCGTTTGAATGGGGGCTACTTTGCTCTTTGCAACGAGAAGTTGAGAAGTGGCTGGGTTAATACCATCTTGGCTGCGCAGATATAAACAGGCACAATATGCTTCTTGAGACGCATCACAAAATCCATGGAGTTCTACATTGAATTTGGGTGAATATCCTGTCCATCGTGGTATTTCGATTTTTCCTACGGATTGTAGATTTTCGACGAACGTCCGCCAAGCATGAAGTGAGGTGGGTTTTGCGCACTCGTCCCAATCGGTACCTTCTTTCCAAAGGTCTTGCAGAAGAATTTTAGCTTTAACCATTATAGGCGATAGCCATCCTGTCGGGTCAAACAGTTTAGCAACTGCAGAAAGGATCTGTCGTTTTGTTGCTGGGTATGGAGTTGCGAGAGGGTTAAATGTGTATGAAAATGAGTCCGATACTGCATTCCACCGTATGCCCAGGGTCTTTGTTGTGCTAGAGTCTTCGAGTTTTAGAAAATTTTAATCTAAAAGTTTGCTTGGGGGTATATTTTCCATGGTTTTAGAGTTGTTTGCCGTGATTTTTTTGATAGGGAAGCCAGCTGAGCCTAACACTTGCGTGAGTTGGGTGAGTGCATTTTGGGCCGTTTCCAGATCATGTCCTCCAGAAAAAACATCGTCAACATATGTTTCTTCTTTAAGGATTTTCGAACAAAGTGGGAAATCGTATGTAGAGTCGTCAGCTAGCTGGTGGAGTGTTCTGATGGCTAAAAATGGGGCACAGTTTACCCCAAAGGTAACTGTTTTCAGCTTATAATCGCTTATTGGGTTTTCCGGGTACTTCCGGAATACGATTCGCTGAAAGTTTTGGTCTTTTTCGTTAACCCATATCTGGCGAAAAATTTTTTCAATATCGCCGTTAAATACATACTTGTATAATCTCCAGTTGATTATCAACATTGTGAGATCAGTTTGGAGAGTGAGACCGGTGTAAAGAATGTCACTGAGCGAGTTTCCGGAGCTGGTAGCTTTGGAGGCATTGAAAACTACTGGCACTAGTGGTTTTGCTTTCGGGTCGTAAAACCGCGTGATGGGGAAGGTAAAATGAGTAGTACTTTCCACTTTTAACTACTTCATGAGAGGTTGTGGGCTCCATGTGGTTGAGTGTTCTATATTCTTCGAGAACTTCAGAATATGTGGCCCTAATGTCCTCCTTTTTTGCCAGATTTCGCTCCATACTGAGAAACTGGCACATGCTGGAGTACCGAGAGTGTCCTAAAGCAACGGATTCCGGGAATTGCTTTTTAAATGGTAGNAGTTAAGTGTTCTATATTCTTCGAGGACTTCAGAATATGTGTCCCTAATGTCCTCCTTTTTTGCCAGATTTCGCTCCATACTGAGAAACTGGCACATACTGGAGTATCGAGAGTGTCCTAAAGCAACGAATTTCGGGAATTGATTTTTAAATGGTAGCCGAACTTCGTATCGGCCATCTGCTCGTCTTACTGTAGTGGTCCTGTATAACTTCTCACAGATTTCATCTTCTTCCGAGAGTTTAGGCGGGTCCGAGAGGTCTTCCTGTTCCCATAACTTCTTTAGGAGATCGCTTAGGCAGTCTCCTATGGTTTCTTCGACTCATGTCGAAAATGATGTAACTTTGGCTTGGACTGGGCCGCTCAAAATCCATCCGAAACAATCCACCACTCACATTTTGTAGGCCTGGTACAAATATTTTCGGGCTATCACCAGATCTATTTCGCCTTGAGTAAAACAGGTGGATCGGCAAGATCTAAGGAAGAGAATTGGGCAAGATTGATGTTACTCAACCTAATGGCCGGAAGAAATTGAGTAAGTTGGGGCAGAACTATGGCATTAGTTCCAATTCTTATTCGTCGGTCCGTTGAGCATATTGTTATCAAATAAATTTGATTCGAGTTTTACACGATTTTACCTCCCATGCCAGATATCTCATAGTGGGCTCTTTTCGTAGGGAGTTTTAATAAATTTTTCACTCTGGACGAAATGAATGTTTTTTCTGAGCCGGGGTAAATTAAAGCTCGTAATTTATAAACGTCTCCCAAGTGTAAAATGGGTACAATAGCGGTTGAAAGTAGAGTTTTTTCCTTACTGCTTGAGTGGTGAGCTTGAACGAATTCTTGTTCTTTTTCAGTATTCGGAGTGTTTTGTACTGGTAGTTGTTGAAGGTTCAGGGAATGATTTGAAGGTCTAGCCGTTGTTGTGTGAACTGCCGATTTTTTGGGTTTTGAGTTTGAATTGGAGTTCAAATTTGAGTTGGCGCTAAAATTTGAATTGGGGTTTTGAGTTTGGTTGTTATTTATATGCAGCATTGAATGATGTGGTCTTTGGCAGTAAACACAAGTAAAGCTACTTCCACACTCCCTTGAGGCGTGAGAAAATGCCAGACACTTTTTGCAGTAATTGCTCTCTTTGATAAAGTTCAACCGCTCCTGAACTGATGGTGTTTTGAATTTAGAACAAGACTTAAGTGGGTGTGCGGGGACCGCTTTGCATAATTTGCATGAGCTGACAAATCTTTGCTCATTATGATAAGCACGCGTTTTTGTAGAGTTTGGGTTCGGGTTAAGAGTTTGAGACTTAGTTGAGTTGAAATTGGGTTGACAACTTTGAAAATCTGGCTTTTGAGTGGAGTTTTGGCTTGAATAATCATTTAGTTTCGGTTTGGCAGGTCTGTGAGTGTTTAATCTCTCCAATACTTTGTATCGAGTGGTTAGGAATGAGTTCATTTCGGACCAGAGTGGAAGATATTTTCTCGATGAGGGAGATTGTTCCCAAAGAGAAAGGGTTTCTTCTGGGAGTTTTGAGGTGCAAATATGCACTAAGATTGGGTCCCAGTTCGATACGGAAACACTTTGAGATCTTAAGATGGAGAGACAGTTATTTATTGTATTTTGCAGTTTTTGCAGGGAAGCACTATTTTTACTATTAACTGGCTGAAGAGTAAATAATGCTTTGAGTTGGTTATCAACCAGAAATCTGCGATTCTCGTATCGCGACTTTAAGGCTTCCCAAGCGAGATCAAAGCTTTCATCGCAGAGTGGGTATTGCTTTACTATTGTTCCCGCTTGACCCTTTGTTTTGTGCCCTAAATGGTATAACTTTTGCGCAGGGGTGAGTTTGGGGTGTTTTATGTACACAGCTGTGAACATATCTTTAAATCCTGGCCGTTCTTCGTATCCACCAAAGAAATCTTGGGTGTCACAAGGCGGTACTTGAAGATAAACGCCAGACGACTCTGCTTTATTTTCTGAGGTGGTTGGGTTATTTGGTTTTGAGCTAATGAAATGTGATGTATGTGGTTTATGTCAATTTTTGTCACTCTTAATAATAAATACGTTTTTATATAAAAAAATGTGTTCTGTTTTTTTGATTTAAATTTATGGTCACCTTAATTATAGAGCACGTTGACGAAGAGGCACCTCTGTGCGTATAGACGTTCGCGTTAATAATAATTTCAGTTATTACATTTCAGTTCATAGCTAAGTTCAATGATATTTACAAGAACAATTTTTTGGTGGATTTTTAGTTTGAGACATTTTACAAACTAGTCTAATGGAATGAGTTGCCACCTCGCTCTCCTTCATCGTCGACACTTTCGTATAAAGTACTAATGCAGAAACATGTTTTTTAAATTCGTACAACATACGAATATTTTCGTACAATATACTCAGTTACCATCAGTTTAATATTTCATCATATTTTTTGTATCGCGTGTCATTGCGGAATTAATTGTTGGCTGCTGTGAAACGTATGATATAATATTAAACGTTTTAAAAAGGGATTTTATGGATAAAAAAACAATACAAAATTAAATATTAAAGCTGTGGATATACTATGCTTTTAAGCATACACTGTTTTTAACATCGCCTTCGCTGCGCCTTGCGCTGCAATGTGGGACTTGATAAATGGGCAATTTCATCAGTTACCTATCAACGGCAAGCCTAAAGCAGGGATCACACGATTTGTACATTTGTACACAAAATGCCAAATTTAGATTTGTCCACATTTGCGCATTTGGATAGCAATGTACAAATGATATGTTTTGCGATCAGACGATTTGGCTGCCAAAGATCCAAATGATTTGGCACACATTTGCGCACAGCAGTAAAGNCTGTTTTTAACATCGCCTTCGCTGCGCCTTGCGCTGCAATGTGGGACTTGATAAATGGGCAATTTCAT
>NW_016162733.1:0-11456 GCF_001687245.7 Rhagoletis zephyria
TTGAACGCAGCATAATTTATCTTCGGTTCATATGAGGCAGATGGCCGAGGCTCAATGTCGGGGCATTTTCTAATTTATTACTGGATTGCCAATCCTTCGAGTTAAGTACATTTAATTCTTTATATTATTAAATTTAGAAGAAAACGTTAAATTATTTTTTTGTAAGTGGCGGTTGTTTTTTTAGAATTCAAAAAGTACCCAGATGCGCAAAAACTTTAGGCGATTAAAAACAAGAAACCTTGCTAAAATTGTTTCACTTTTCTCACTTAAATTGGACGTGTATGCAATAGAGTGATTCAAAGGGGCTTTTCAAACCATTTAAAGGTCAGGTTTTCCAAAAATTTAAAATTTTTTTTTTTAATTGATGATTCTTCCCTTACGCCTTACGCTCATGTTGAAGAGAGGACTTACAAATTGCACCATGTCATTCGACCTTTAATAAGTTACCGAACCTGTGGACACGGCAATCGCTTGCGTTTCGTACGATAATATAAAGGAGGAAACATATCGTCACCTAAGGGTGAAAGGGTGCCAATTTGATTTTTTGAAATTGTTCAGGAGAGATGGAAAAGCGATGTAGTTTCGTATTACCTGCCATTCTGCGTCAAAAATTAAATTTTGAAAAAATTCGACTTGGCACCTTTTCACCTTTAGGTATCGTTGTGGGATACTCGCCGCGCAAAACAATGTTCTGTGCTTGAATGCTGGTAAAAATAGGGATAAAAACAACAGCAATAGTAAAAGGAATTGGTTCGAAATTTATATTGAGTCAAGGATATTGACCTGCCTTCATTCAATAGCTCACTTAGTTGCAAAAATTTACAGTAGCCACAAAGCCTTTTTTCTATGAAATTTTGGCGAAAATAAACACTCCTGCTTTCTAAGGAAGAGCGTTGACTTTAATAACAGGATATTAACAGAGTGTGCACGCGGACAAAAAATGAGCTTTACATGACCAAGAGCAGCAAAAGAGAATAGGAAACAATTTATGAGTACATATTTAGCGTAAAGCTGACAACTATCTAAATACGTGCCTACATACATATGTATCTATATAACTACAACGTAGTGCATGATTGGGGGGGTGTGTGCTCGGATCATATTTGTTGCCAGTTATGTCCGCTTTAGTTAATCCTATTTTCTCGTCACATGCACATAATCTACTTATAACAGTATATTGTATAATGTGGTCTGCATAAAACGGCTACATGCTAATTCACCTCCACACACGCATATGAACAAATAGAGTACGTGTAGATATTCAACATCCGCCTGATGGCGTGCACCTCACAAGCGTATGAACTAACCGGAACTAACGGCGGCAACAATGTGCCACAAATGTAGAAACAAGGCAGTAAATTAGAGAATCTTGCCCGTATGTTGGTATGTAGACATGCAAATAAATAGGAACTAAGTTGGGCAAAAGCAAAAACTATTCGCATCAAACTATATACCATAGCATACAGTACAGTATGTATGTATGTATGTATATAGCAATAGGCGATTATCGAAACAAAATAAAAGTTGAGTGTTGTTAGCGTGAAAAATAGAACCATTTGTGGCATTTGTGCGACATAATTTGTTGTATATCGCACGCTAAATCAAAAACAGTCACAACTCAAAATTTGTTTTATATATTTTTTTCCATAAAAGAGTTCACGGACCCCATTTCTTTCGTCCGCCAAAATTTCTTCCCATTATTATCTTATTTAACTGGAAAAATACTACTATGCACAGTTTTTTGCATCTCCTCAACATTTGGGCTTTTATGTAGATACATTTTATATTTACATAGGCACATATCGCGGGTTTACTTGAAAAATGTCTCAAATCATTTCAGTCGAAAATGTTTGCGAATTTTTTTTATGCTCCTGAACTGTAGCAACCATTAACTAATAAGGTATGAGTAAATTAATTTGTGAAATATAATCGAGAGAATAAAGCTATCTTCAAAATTTGTATGGCTGGAGTGACTGCATTCTAGTTGCAGAAGCTATAGGCAACGTGGTAAACAAAGAAATTACAAAAAAGAAAAGCTCTACTCTTTTATTTCGCGAAACACTTCTGCTTGCTTAATTAAAAAATAAAACGGTTTTTGTATTATGGCATTATTTCAGCAAACGAGCGACACGCATGTTACACATATTTACATATATATGATAACACAAATGTACGCAGAGCTTTTGTTTTTTGTTTTCATTTTGGCAAGCGGACTGCGCTAAGCTGATCGGATTAGCAAACTAAGGCGTTAATTCTGCAAAGCAAATATAAGCTAAAATAATTATTTGGAAATAAAAATAATCACCATAAATGGCATTGGTCAGTCAACTTACAAACTAATTGATTAACCAAAGTCAATGAGATTACATAGAGAAATTTTTGTTACGCAATTGCGGGCAATTTCTGTGTAAAGTCCACATTAAAATAGCTGAAAAATATATTCGAGCACTGACAACTAATTATAATTGGGTTGTTCACACTTGGCTGGTTGTCAGGTTATCTGGTTAAAAATTGTTATTCTACAGTGTCTGCTTTTGTTGTAAACTGAATAATAAAAAATATAACCACATAACCAGACAACCTGATAACCAGACAGGTGTGAATAAACTTAAGAATCAACGAATATTTTGTAAAATTTTGCAATTTTTAACATTTGGCAAACATTCGTTATGCAGCTACATAAATGCATGGCAATTTAATGAGTCAACCTAAAAAGTAATATGTAGCATGAGTACATTGGCAGAATTTGAGTAATTTTATTTTTTTTTTCAACTCAGTTACGCTACTCGAATAAAAAACCAAAATTGGCGCTACAAAAAGCATAAAAGGTATAAACGTTTTGCTTATGGGAAAAGTCCAATTACTATATCTGCTTTAAGCAAGAGCAAATAGAAGCTAATATCAAGTTATAATCGCAGCTGCAAAGACTTGCTTTTATATGAAATAAAATGCGAGCTGAAAGTACTAGTAATGTTACTCATACGCCACGTACGATTATCCCAGCGATTGGTCAAACTTTAAGGAAAAGGAAAACAGCAGATTACGCGATTAATTAGTCATAGTATTTCCATTTCCAATTTCTTCCTCTATATTTTAGCATTTTTATATATTTTTTTGGATAAATTCAATACATTTGATGCAGGCAGAGTTCTTGGCGTTGCAATGCGTTGGCTTGAAGCAATTTTCCTTGTTTGTAATTTATTTAAAAATCTGAAAAAAATTGTGCCATTATTGGACCAGGCTTAAAGAATGCGAAATAGTGAGATTTTTTTAGAAATAAATTTTAAGAAAATCGATCGGTACGTGTTTTTAAAAAATAAATATTTTAGATGTATTTAAAATTTGAAAATTTTATGGCAGTTTTATAGAAATTTGTTTCATTTTACATTTCTGTGTTCGTATGGAATAGTAGCTTATGTCGGGAAGCTTATGTCGGGAAGCTTGCTTTAGTATAATGCGGCATTAGCTTTATTCCTTAAACGCCAAGAACTTTTTCTTGCACGTTTATTTGCCAAAAATTCTTCAACGGCTCGGGGCCAGAGAGTCATTCGCAATCTTATGCTGTGAATTCCATACGAACACGCATATTTTCGAAAAATGTTTTGAAAATGAAGAACTAAAAAAAAAAGTTATCCTGGTCGGCTCATTTTATCGCAAATTTTAGGGTTTTTGAAGATCCCTCAATTGGTTCCATAACATAAACAGTTATGAAAAAAATCGCAAATGCATAAAGCACGTGCTGTCCGAATTAAATGCATTAGGTGCATTTAAAATGCATTAGGTGCATTTTTTTGTAACCGAACTGCAAAAGAACACTCGCTTAAATGACGAAATACTTGCAAAGCAACAACACAAAGTCGGCTAATTAACCGAGTTCAGCCAGGTCGGTTAAAAAATACGCTAATCTAAGGGTAGTGTTGGTAAGTGAAAAAACTGATCTAATGTGAATTGCTAATGGGAAAATGAAATTTATTTCGTATATACATGATTTATATTTAAATAAGTATATATAAAACGCAAATACTTCGCATAATTACTTGTTGTTGTTGTTGTAGCGGCTAAAACAACCCCGCCCAGATCGATTAGTATCTGAGTCGTTGTCGTCAAGCTCGACTGACGGAAGTCCCAAGAAGCGTGCAGCCTCTATAGGGTCTGTCCACAAGGAACAGAGGCGTTAGTCGTGTGGGGTTATGCGGGCATACGAAGAGATGTTTCGAGTCGTGGGGTGTCTCTCCGCATGCCGGACACTCATTTGGCACCTCTGCGTCTAATCTGCTCAGCTATGAGTTTAACCTGCTGCTGTAGCCAGAGCGAAGTTGGGCTAATTACTCATTTCTATTGATTGTGCCTAAATCCCGTTAAACTAATCACATGTTTCATGCCAGATATCAACAGGGTAGTTTAAGTAGCTAAAAGGAAATTTTATCCGGGCTGAGCGTTCTTTTGTCGCTCGTTTACAAAAAAAAAATGCAGCTATTCTCACTACCAAACACAATACATTTCAAAAGCTTTTACGGAAGTTTTGTCGCTGACAATACATACGTAAATATGTACGTGTACGTGTACGTGTGATAGCTGACATCGTCAAGAAAATTGCGTATGCGTAACGTTGAACCATAACAACCAATAAAAAGATACTCCGCCACTGCTTTCGCCACGTAGTACCTGAATGTATATATGTATGTATGTATTTTTACACTTTTTTGTGGTAGTAGAGTTACACGTAGCAGTTTCTAGCAGTCTTTTTATGTAGTTAGCACTTCAACTGAACACCAATTTTTGTTGTTGCCTCTGCTGCTGTTGAGTGTTGAATATTTTGATTCATTAGAAAATTTTACACTCAAACTTTTGCTCACACGTGGCGATTTTTCATCCACAAATACAACGATTTACTTACGTTGCTAAGTGCCCATAAATGGGGACTAAAAACGTAAAAATATTCGGCGAGTTGGCAAAGTAAATTGTACAAATTTTAAAACATTAATTCATCAAAGATTTAGAATGAAAAGAAAAGAATGGTTTATCCATACGGAAGTTATTTGGTTAACCATGACATATGTACATACATTTTTTATTTCATCTAACCACTTTTCGGTTTAAAAAATAAATATCTTTTGGCCTTGATTATTACCTTTTTGATAGTTGATTCAAAGTACTGACAAAAGGTTCCATTATCGATTTTCATGTTCACAGTGCTCAGTTAATTAGAGCTTAAACCAGCTTGCCCTTGTAGCTAAACTTTTGTTCAATTTAATATTTTTTTTTGCTCGAAATTCAAAGCAAATGCGGCGGGCTGAACGGTAGATAGCAACACAAAAATTACCCTGACTTGAACTTGTCAGAGGTGTGATTGTTGCTATTATCTTCTGTCAGCTCTGAAAAAGCCAGGGGCACTCTGCATAAATAATGCCAAAAAACTTCGACTTTCATTCATGAAAAACTTCAGTGTGAACCTGAATGCTCCAAGAAACCAATCTGTTTGCTTTGAAAAACCTTTTAAAATTGCTAAAGAAAATTAAAACATTTTTTTTTGAAGGTTTTGCTTTTTTTCCTGTAACTAACGAGCAAGCTAAACACACAACAAATTGACGATGAATTTAGGTGAAACAAGCACATGCGCACATATGAACATACATATAAAGATACACAATTTATTAGAAATAAAAGGAATAAACTGCTGACACCCGCTGAAATTGCGGCAACTGTTGCTCAATCTCACGCTCACTGCGCTTTGCCTCTGGTCATCAAGTTAGATATTGTTGTTGTTTAACTGCAACAAAATGTTGTTAAGAACAAAAACTGCAGCAATGCCATTGGCAATAAGCGAAAGTATTTTACGACCGTTTACTCAGCCATTAAATAGTGACACTGCAATAATGTTGCACTTAACATGCAACCACGCGCGCATGCATTCTCATTCACACTCGCACACACACACACATCGACATATATGCAACTACATATATAATGCATAGAAGTGCTTGTATTTATAGTTTGTTTGCTGCTAAATTGCGCAAGCACCAAAGCCAACGACCTGGCGTGCGTCACTTTGCGTTACACTGAAGCCATCCAACTTAGTAAACGCCCCAAAGAGTCAGCACCCGCACTGCCCCTATATGCCCCCTAGCATACACACATCACCTCCAGACTCGCTCAATTTCGACGACTATTCTCTCGCATTAAAGTGTCAGCGTCGTGACACTTAGCTGATGTGTGTGTGCTGCAAGCAAGACAAGGCTAAGTGGGCGTGTGTGTGTCGAACAAACATATGCACACACACACGCACATACATAAAGTGTTAAGTGAATGAGGCGATAAATTTGATAAAGTGTCTGCATGTGCGTATGCTTGATGGCTTGTCTTCCATAGTTGTGCAGTTGGAAGCAAATTAAAAGTGCAGACATGTCAGCGGAAGCGAAGCAAAGTCAGGATGGCGTGGTGGTAACAAGGGTGCGAAGGAAGACTTTTGGCCGAGGCAAATGTGTATGTAAATTTATAAAGAAGGTGTCACCAACAAAAATATGCCCATGAAAATGCTGAAAGGGCGTTAGCCTTACTTACTAAACTAAACTGTAAAAATAAGTATATTGTCCAGACAAAATTAAATTATATATAAATTTTGCTATGCATAAAGATCAGATTTTGCGATATGTATTATATTTTCTGACTGGTTTGAAAGTAAATCAAAAGAACAAAAACTTCTTCAGTGCTCAAATAGCCACAGTCCAAGTACTTATTTTTAACTAAAACTATCTGTGAGACTTCAAGTAAAAAAAATAGACCACTTGCCTATATTTTGTGCTGCCGCTGATGCAATTGCCTAAAAGGGTTAAACCTAAATTTCGAAGTTACAAATGTTTCATATATTCTTTCTTTTCACTTACGACTGACATCTAGCAAAGTGGCATCGCGTCTTGCAAGGCGCACTTGGCTTGACGTGCATGAAGTAGCGCACTGACTCGAGATAAAAGCTGACAAATACTACAGCAGCCATAGCATAGCTTCAGCTGATGCAGAAGCCAAAGCAGAAGATGGCCCAGACGAGTGACGAGAGCAGCATAGACATTGCCACGAAGCGCAACTGATATATTTTTATGTGACGTTCTGCAATGCGCATACTAGTGCATTCACCTGTGTGTACAGTACACTGCATAAAAGGTTACACATTACATTACCTTACTCCTTTTAAACTCTGCGATCCTACATAGATATATATTTTTTTTTAATTAAAGTTCAGATTGCCTCTTCGGTAAAATTAAAGTAATTAGCGCTGTTTTGGTTCCTACAAAATATTCGCATGCCTTCGAACGCACTAGGATTTGTTGGGAAAAAATTTATGAAATATATTCCGGTTGACATCTGCCTGCGGAAACAAGTTCTCTACTATTCGGATGAGGAATGGACTAGGCAGTGAACTGGATCTTACCGAGTGCATTAGTGTACAAAATCCGTTTATTTCTCACCTAAATAGCACGTCAGGAACCATTTAACTTTACCTAACGTTTACGCGTATAGTGACAACAAATCCATTGTAACAGGGATGGATATAATCAGGGAAAGGAATAATTGAATCAAAAAAATAATAATATATTTTCGGAAATTAGTAATCGAAATCGATGATAATGAATGAAAATTTATTCGTAATTTGAATTTACTTGAATTATTAATACAAATTTATTCGTAAACCGAAATAACTTGTTTTTGACTGATGACCTTGTAATGTAACTCTGCTTAGATGTTCTGCCCAAATATGTGGAGTTCCGTTATAATGGTGGAATCAATTGATCGCCGAGATATGAAAGAAATGTCACAAATGAAATCCCACCTACTGCTTACCTGGGGCAGTTTAAATCTATAAGACGGCGTTGAATAAATCTAATTAAAAAAGAAAACAGAGTGCTCGACCCATGGAGCATTTCGTTCAAAATGGGTGTGACATCTATTGATGTGCGTCATTGTTAGCATACTCTTCCCACGCCTAAGTGAGCTATATTATCAACCGAAAGTCTCCCTAAGTCACAGACACTCCTAATATCACAGAACAAGTTGTATCCGGGTTGGAGAAATTTGTTAAAAGACCTTCAGGTTAATTAGAAAACCAATTCGTGTGCGGAAGTCGCGAGTAATGAAAGACTCAATAGACAAAGGATCATACGTGATGCTACTAGTGGTAGCGAATGAAAGAGAAAAAGACAGAAAGAGCAGCTGTCGAAAGTCTGGACGTATTTTATAACAGAAAAGCTGGCTATCCATACAAATCAAAAAAATACAAGACATAACAATTTCGTAGATGCAAAGGTAAGCAAGCAAAAATTTGTTCGAATTCATTTTTATTTTGTCCGAAAATTTAAAGGTGTTAAGCGAAACAGCTTTTATAACTGTATAAAGACAGAAAATAAAAGAAATATAGCATAGAGAAGAGAAAAGCAATATTATAGTAAAATATATATACTTTTATTCTATGTGCAGCAAACAAATCACGAAGGTTAGCAATTTAAAAATAACCACAAGTAAAACGCTTTTACAGTACTTTTTGGCGTTCTTTCTGCTCTTATCGAAATATAGTTAGTTTCTACACCTTTTAAATATTAAAAGTACTTTCAACATAAAAGGAAATTCCGCATAAATTTTTCATATTTATTTGTGCAGATGTGAGATGCAGTTTATAAATCACTGAATTTTAGTCAATACGAAAAATAAAAAAATAAAAACGTAGATAATTGCAATTCTCAACGAATCAAGCAATGCGCCGAGCCACTAACTTTGACCTTGAAAGTCAATACAATTCTCTTGTGTCATTCGTCGTAAGCTTGCGTGTGCATGTGTTCGCTGGTGTCCTACTATTTGTCGCATTGCTACTGACCCAGTTATTTGGCTGTCGTGTGCTGTAGCTGTTGTTTACTTGCATGTACATATTTGCTGCCACAACACAAGCCAGCCAACATTTCAGTGCGCGCTGCCAAAGTGTTTCCAATGTTGTGGAACGGCGCGGCTGGCAACAAAAATGCACTTTCGCAAGTAAAAGTTTGTTGTTAATGTATGTGTACCTCTTGTATACGTGTGTATGTGCTTGGTGGTTTAGTTGCTGGCATTTTGTTACAGCGCTTTTATTTTTTATTTTTTTTGCCCACTTTCCCGGCCTTTTATTTCGCTGAGTTTTGCATCCACGCGTAAATAACTGTAGCTATTGTGTTCATACTTAGGAATACATACACATACACATACGTAAGTGTGTATGGTGCTGGTGTTTATGAGTAATTCACTGAATAACACTGCGCTAAGTAACACAACAAAAGAATCTATAATAACAAAAGAAATGCGCTTTATTGCATAAAAATGTTACGTATACGCAGCGGCATCAGCAACATCAGCGGCTTTAGCGGGACGGATGTTTTGAGCTGCTTCTCTAAGTACATTTAAATGCAAGCGAGAAGGAGAACCAAGTTAGTTCGCTGTTTTGCAAGTGTGTTGAAGCAAATGCAAAAGGCTCTACGAAACTATTTTGAAGAGGAACTTAAATTGTATCTGTAGCAAGAAGTGGGTAAAGGAGATTATGAAATAATTCGAATTTAAATCAAAGCAATTTATTGCGGATGAGTAACAGAAACAGAATTTAATAAAAGTAAAAAATTTAAATTAAACTTGTAAGTACGTACTCTCTTCAACGTGAAAGACGCGAATATGGTTGTGTGTACTTCCTTATCTCCTTATGTTATAGAAGAGGATAGAGTTTTATTGCTTGATTATTTTTATCCTCGTCCGTACTTACTTAATAGAATGGTACGAGTAAGATATTAATTTATGTTTAGAATTTCTCAGCTTCCGGAAATATGAACTTAATTAAAAGAATTTAGAGCATCGTGTAGAATCAACCCTGAATATTCTAATTAAATAAAAATGTAAAAACCGCACGAGAAAGACAAAATATTTTCAACCATGCTTCGGAAGGCCAGCCGGTTCAGGACGGTATCAAGGTCGAAGACTTCGCTCATACTAGACCTACTGCTAAATCATGGACCTGTAATCTGGTGAGAAGCGAGATCTTTGAATTATGCCAAAAGAAAGTAAAAGCAAACCTCCATACTTGAAAGAGTGAAGCGCTAAGAGTTTACCTCATTCCACCTAATAATTTTGGAGGATATTCTTGACATTCCCATCAGAGATTCACTGACGCCAGACAGCTTGGTCTGGACGCTACCTAAGAAAAATTTCCGGAGATAAATTTCTACTCGTTGAATAAAAAAAAAAACTACGTTTAAATGGTATTTCTAAACTATTCCGTAGCTTGCTAAAACATATCGAATAATGCTATTTTAAACACC
This sequence comes from Rhagoletis zephyria, assembly GCF_001687245.7. Classification (NCBI taxonomy): domain Eukaryota; kingdom Metazoa; phylum Arthropoda; class Insecta; order Diptera; family Tephritidae; genus Rhagoletis; species Rhagoletis zephyria. Next base: position 10,323 of record NW_016162733.1, read on the forward strand.
CGTAGTATCGAAACAGTAAATGTTAAATTCTCTACAGGAAGATAACAGCGGGTTAGAATGATACCAAGTTAACCAACCTGACTCCGCAAGCGAGTGTGTTATCAGCGCATCAGTGCACTATTTACTGGCGAAAGGGCAAGAAGTAAGAAAAATGTTTTGAAACTTGGTATTTGGGGGTTTTGCGGTCGCTGATTTCCAATCCGATGTTAGATTTTTAGAATTTAAAATGGCGGATCCAATATGGAGACAAATTTTATAATTTTTTCTTTTTCACAAGGTCACATAAATGCGGGGTTTTCGAGTTCGCTGATTTCGAATCTGATGTCAGATTTTTGAAATTCAAAATGGCTTTCGATAAAATTTTATGATTTTCTCCTTTTCACCAAAAACTTTTATATAAGAAGTTTTCGAGGTGGCGATGATCTTTTAAGTTCAAAATAGTAAACCACACTTTTGCTATATATTTTTCCCTAATTATAGGTACTTAAAATCATGTATCATTCATTTGTAAAAATTTGTACTTAAGCATTTATTTACAACAAATATAATTCCATTTCATATTACTTATAATTAGGCTAGGAGGAAAAAAAGTAACGTAAACGTTTTTTAAATTATATTTTTTTTTATATTTTATCCGAAATTTCGCTTTTTCGATTTTTCGAGCTCTGTATCCACCACAGAAGGGAGAAAGCTGCAGTTTTACGCCGCATCCAAATGGCAAGTGGTTTTATGAGCAGCTTTTCATGGGGGAGAGTTACCATCCATAAACACAATTTTAATTTAGAAAACAAAGGTGTTCACAAATGAGCAACTCGTGAGAGTTTTTTGACTATCACTGGCATTAAAAAAAAATTCATATTTCAGCACCAACCCTTTAATTAAAATTTTCTTAGTCGCTAGGAAATATTTCAATAAAATAAATTTTTCTCAAGAAACTTAATCAACGCGTCTCATCCTTTTTCAATAACTAGACAAATTTTATTAATAACTGGTTGAGCAATAAATTCTGCGCAAACTTATTAAAATTACAATTTATGACATGATCAAGAAGGAATTTCGTAATTAGTCGCACCAACTTGACTAAGCGAAAACGCAAGCCGCAGGACACAGTTGACAGAAAGGATGCGCCGAGGC